>NC_048571.1:2084295-2151795 GCF_013265735.2 Oncorhynchus mykiss
TCTCACGTCTCCTCGAATCCTCCCTTCCCTCCAGGAGATGATTGAAGAGCTTCAGAAGAGGTGTATTAACATGGAGTATCCTCTACTGGCCGAGTACGACTTCCGCAACGACACGGTGAACCCTGACATCAACATGGACCTGAAGGCCACAGCTGTACTCAGGCCTTACCAGGAGAAGAGCCTCCGCAAGATGTTTGGTAACGGCCGAGCCCGCTCGGGAGTCATCGTGCTACCTTGTGGTAAGAGGGAGGGGGAGGGAGAGGGGGAGAGAGAGGGATGGGGAGAGGGGGAGGGAGGGAGAGAGGGGGAGGGAGAGGGAGGGGGAGAGAGAGGGATGGGGGGGAGAGCGAGAGTGGGAGGGAGAGAGCGAGAGAGGGGTGGAGGAGAGGGGGAGAAAGTGGGAGATGGTGGGAGAAGAGGTGGTAGGAAGGTGAGATTCGGTCAGTGTGACCAGGGGGCGTCGGTGTGACCAGGGGGCGTCGGTGTGACCAGGGGGCGTCGGTGTGACCAGGGGGCGTCGGTGTGACCAGGGGGCGTCGGTGTGACCAGGGGGCGTCGGGTCTGACCAGGAGGCGTCGGTGTCACCAGGAGGTGTCGGTGTGACCAGGAGGCGTCGGGTCTGACCTGGAGGGTTAATGACTTCTGGAGACGGGCCAATGAGTCGTTGAGCTTTGCACGAGGACTAACATGTCTTCTGTGGTTGTTCCGGACAGTCTCAGAGATTTCTAGAAAGCCTTAATGACCATCCGTATCAAGTGGGCTTTCTCTAAACCTCTTACTCACAGAACATGCCTCTCTGAATTCTTAGAAACCCTAAGAGCCTTGGAAAGGTTAGGCCTTTAATTAGACCTTAAGTACCATATTTGGGGATTCTGGTTCCCGACTGACATTTTGGTGTACGAAACGCTCTCTTGTCGTTGTTAAGGGGTCCTGCGGTCTTGTCGTGCCAGAATTGCCCAATCTCTAAGCTCTCTGCTCCAAATCCTCCCAGCAAATCACTTGGCTCTTACAGCTGAAGTTGAAACGGGTCTGGACATGTTGTAGTGATGTCTCTTGTCTGCTCCAGGGACTTATTGGAGAAAAACTGTCTGTCGGCTGTTATATGAATTAGTGCCGGTATTGTCACATAGTGTGATCATATTTATCTTGTAGTAAGTCATTTAATTGTTACTGTATTTAAATCGTCGTTACTGTATTTAAATCATTGTTACTGTATTTAAATCATTGTTACTGTATTTAAATCGTTGTTACTGTATTTAATTCGTTGTTACTGTATTTAAATCGTTGTTACTGTATTTAAATCGTTGTTACTGTATTTAAATCGTTGTTACTGTATTTAAAGCATTGTTACTGTATTTAAATCGTTGTTACTGTATTTAATTCGTTGTTACTGTATTTAAAGCGTTTCAGTCATTTCAAGCCCCTTTTGCCCCACTTTTGTTGAATAGAAGAAACTAATTAAGAAATGTTTTTAATAATATTTGTAATCAACTCAAATTTTATTTGTCACATACACATGGTTAGCAGATGTTAATGCGAGTGTAGCGAAATGCTTGTGCTTCTAGTTCCGACAATGCAGTAATAACAAGTAATCTAACTAACAATTCCAAAACTACTGCCTTGTACACAGTGTAAGGGGATAAAGAATATGTACATAAGGATATATGAATGAGTGATGGTACAGAGCAGCATAGGCAAGATACAGTAGATGGTATCGAGTACAGTATGTACATATGAGATGAGTATGTAAACAAAGTGGCATAGTTAAAGTGGCTAGTGAAACATGTATTACATAAGGATACAGTAGATGGTATAGAGTACAGTATATACATATACATATGAGATGAATAATGTAGGGTATGTAAACATTATATTAGGTAGCATTGTTTAAAGTGGCTAGTGACATCAAGATGGCCAGATGTAGTACTATGTGCTTGTGTCCTTGTGTCCTTGTGTCCTTAGTGTTCTTAGTGTTCTTAGTGTTCTTAGTGTCCTTAGTGTCCTTGTGTCCTTAGTGTTCTTAGTGTCCTTAGTGTCCTTGTGTCCTTAGTGTCCTTGTGTCCTTAACCCTAACCCTAACTGACCACACCTCAGCAATGTATAACCATTTGTACCAGAAAGATGAGATTGTAAACTCTTCTGGGAGTATGCAGCATTACTAGTTATTGTCTAAGTCCCTCTCATTATTAAATAAACACTGCTGGGTCTGTCTATTTAGGCAGAAATCTACATTTTGTTGTAACGTTCAACGTTTTGAATCTAGCTGCGCTCCTATCCCCCCGACGAGCAGGTTTTTTCAGTTAAGATCTTTTATTAAAAAAACTATTGTTGAAGGAAGAGAAACTCTGATGTAATATGTTGTTACCACAAGGTGTCGTCTGAACGTCGTACGGTGTTTTCATCAAGAGATGAGAAAGATACGTTTTAATATGTCTGGATAGTTAATACACTGAGTGATGGGGTTTAATATGGGGTTTAATATGGGGTTTAATATGGGGTTTAATATAGGGTTTAATATGGGGTTTAATATGGGGTTTAATATGGGGTTTAATATGGGGTTTAATATGTCTGGATAGTTAATACACTGAGTGATGGGGTTTAATATGGGGTTTAATATGGGGTTTAATATGGGGTTTAATATGGGGTTTAATATGGTGGATAGTTTATACACTGAGTGATGGGGTTTAATATGGGGTTTAATATGGGGTTTAATATGGGGTTTAATATGGGGTTTAATATGGGGTTTAATATGGGGTTTAATATGTCTGGATAGTTAATACACTGAGTGATGGGGTTTAATATGGGGTTTAATATGGGGTTTAATATGGGGTTTAATATGGGGTTTAATATGGGGTTTAATATGGGGTTTAATATGAGGTTTAATATGGGGTTTAATATGGGGTTTAATATGGTGGATAGTTTATACACTGAGTGATGGGGTTTAATATGGGTTTAATATGGGGTTTAATATAGGGTTTAATATGGGGTTTAATATGGGGTTTAATATGGGGTTTAATATGGGGTTTAATATGGGGTTTAATATGGTGGATAGTTGATACACTGAGTGATGGGGTTTAATATGGGGTTTAATATGGGGTTTAATATGGTGGATAGTTAATACACTGAGTGATGGGTTTAATATGGGGTTTAATATGGGGTTTAATATGGGGTTTAATATGGGGTTTAATATGGGGTTTAATATGGGGTTTAATATGGTGGATAGTTTATACACTGAGTGATGGGGTTTAATATTGGGTTTAATATGGGTTTAATATGGGGTTTAATATGGTGTTTAATATGGGGTTTAATATGGGGTTTACTATGGTGGATAGTTTATACACTGAGTGATGGGGTTTAATATGGGTTTAATATGGTGTTTAATATGGGGTTTAATATGGGTTTAATATGGGGTTTAATATGGGGTTTAATATGGGGTTTAATATGGGGTTTAATATGGGGTTTAATATGGGGTTTAATATGGTGGATAGTTAATACACTGAGTGATGGGGTTTAATATGGGGTTTAATATGGGGTTTAATATGGGGTTTAATATGGTGGATAGTTAATACACTGAGTGATGGGGTTTAATATGGGGTTTAATATGGGGTTTAATATGGGGTTTAATATGGTGGATAGTTGATACACTGAGTGATGGGGTTTAATATGGGGTTTAATATGGTGGATAGTTAATACACTGAGTGATGGGGTTTAATATGGGGTTTAATATGGGGTTTAATATGGGGTTTAATATGGTGGATAGTTGATACACTGAGTGATGGGGTTTAATATGGTGGATAGTTAATACACTGAGTGATGGGGTTTAATATGGGGTTTAATATGGGGTTTAATATGGGGTTTAATATGGTGGATAGTTTATACACTGAGTGATGGGGTTTAATATGGGGTTTAATATGGGGTTTAATATGGTGGATAGTTAATACACTGAGTGATGGGGTTTAATATGGGGTTTAATATGGGTTTAATATGGGGTTTAATATGGGGTTTAATATGGTGGATAGTTTATACACTGAGTGATGGGGTTTAATATGGGGTTTAATATGGGGTTTAATATGGGGTTTAATATGGTGGATAGTTTATACACTGAGTGATGGGGTTTAATATGGGGTTTAATATGAGGTTTAATATGGTGGATAGTTTATACACTGAGTGATGGGGTTTAATATGGGGTTTAATATGGGGTTTAATATGGTGGATAGTTTATACACTGAGTGATGGGGTTTAATATGGGGTTTAATACGGGGTTTAATATGGGGTTTAATATGGGGTTTAATATGGGGTTTAATATGGTGGATAGTTTATACACTGAGTGATGGGGTTTAATATGGGGTTTAATATGGGGTTTATTATGGGGTTTAATATGGTGGATAGTTTATACACTGAGTGATGGGGTTTAATATTGGGGTTTAATATGGGGTTTAATATGGGGTTTAATATGGGGTTTAATATGGGGTTTAATATGGGGTTTAATATGGGTGGATAGTTTATACACTGAGTGATGGGGTTTAATATGGGTTTAATATGGGGTTTAATATGGGGTTTAATATGGGGTTTAATATGGGGTTTAATATGGGGTTTAATATGGTGGATAGTTAATACACTGAGTGATGGGGTTTAATATGGGGTTTAATATGGGGTTTAATATGGGGTTTAATATGGGGTTTAATATGGTGGATAGTTAATACACTGAGTGATGGGGTTTAATATGGGGTTTAATATGGTGTTTAATATGGGGTTTAATATGGTGGATAGTTAATACACTGAGTGATGGGGTTTAATATGGGGTTTAATATGGGGTTTAATATGGGGTTTAATATGGGGTTTAATATGGGGTTTAATATGGTGGATAGTTAATACACTGAGTGATGGGTTTTAATATGGGGTTTAATATGGGGTTTAATATGGGGTTTAATATGGTGGATAGTTAATACACTGAGTGATGGGGTTTAATATGGGGTTTAATATGGGTTTAATATGGGGTTTAATATGGGGTTTAATATGGTGGATAGTTTATACACTGAGTGATGGGGTTTAATATGGTGGATAGTTTATACACTGAGTGATGGGGTTTAATATGGGGTTTAATATGGGGTTTAATATGGTGGATAGTTTATACACTGAGTGATGGGGATTAATATGGGGTTTAATATGGGGTTTAATATGGGGTTTAATATGGGGTTTAATATGGGTTTAATATGGGGTTTAATATGGTGGATAGTTTATACACTGAGTGATGGGGTTTAATATGGGGTTTAATATGGGGTTTAATATGGGGTTTAATATGGGGTTTAATATGGGGTTTAATATGGGGTTTAATATGGTGGATAGTTAATACACTGAGTGATGGGGTTTAATATGGGGTTTAATATGGGGTTTAATATGGTGGATAGTTAATACACTGAGTGATGGGGTTTAATATGGGGTTTAATATAGGTTTAATATGGGGTTTAATATGGGGTTTAATATAGGGTTTAATATGGGGTTTAATATGGTGGATAGTTTATACACTGAGTGATGGGGTTTAATATGGGGTTTAATATGGGGTTTAATATGGTGGATAGTTTATAGACTCAGTGATGGGGTTTAATATGGGGTTTAATATGGGGTTTAATATGGTGGATAGTTTATACACTGAGATATGGGGTTTAATATGGGTTTAATATGGGGTTTAATATGGGGTTTAATATGGGGTTTAATATGGGGTTTAATATGGGTTTAATATGGGGTTTAATATGGTGGATAGTTTATAAACTGAGTGATGGGGTTTAATATGGGGTTTAATATGGGTTTAATATGGGGTTTAATATGGGGTTTAATATAGGGTTTAATATGGGGTTTAATATGGGGTTTAATATGGTGGAAAGTTGATACACTGAGTGATGGGGTTTAATATGGGGTTTAATATGGGTTTAATATGGGGTTAATATGGGTTTAATATGGGGTTTAATATGGGTTTAATATGGGGTTAATATGGGTTTAATATGGGGTTTAATATGGGGTTTAATATGGGGTTTAATATGGGTTTAATATGGTGGAAAGTTGATACACTGAGTGATGGGGTTTAATATGGGGTTTAATATGGGTTTAATATGGGGTTTAATATGGGGTTTAATATGGTGGATAGTTTATACACTGAGTGATGGGGTTTAATATGGTGGATAGTTTATACACTGAGTGATGGGTTTAATATGGGGTTTAATATGGGGTTTAATATGGTGGATAGTTTATACACTGAGTGATGGGGTTTAATATGGGTTTAATATGGGGTTTAATATGGTGTTTAATATGGTGGATAGTTTATACACTGAGTGATGGGGTTTAATATGGGGTTTAATATGGGGTTTAATATGGTGGATAGTTAATACACTGAGTGATGGGGTTTAATATGGGGTTTAATATAGGTTTAATATGGGGTTTAATATGGGTTTAATATGGTGGATAGTTTATACACTGAGTGATGGGGTTTAATATGGGGTTTAATATGGGGTTTAATATGGGGTTTAATATGGGGTTTAATATGGTGGATAGTTGATACACTGAGTGATGGGGTTTAATATGGGGTTTAATATGGGGTTTAATATGGTGGATAGTTTATACACTGAGTGATGGGGTTTAATATGGGGTTTAATATGGGGTTTAATATAGGTTTAATATGGGTTTAATATGGGGTTTAATATGGGGTTTAATATGGGGTTTAATATGGGGTTTAATATGAGGTTTAATATGGTGGATAGTTTATACACTGAGTGATGGGGTTTAATATGAGGTTTAATATGGGTTTAATATGGGGTTTAATATGGTGGATAGTTGATACACTGAGTGATGGGTTTAATATGGGGTTTAATATGGGTTTAATATGGGGTTTAATATGGGTTTAATATGGTGGATAGTTTATACACTGAGTGATGGGGTTTAATATGGGGTTTAATATGGGGTTTAATATGGTGGATAGTTTCTACACTGAGTGATGGGGTTTAATATGGGTTTAATATGGGTTTAATATGGGGTTTAATATGGGGTTTAATATGGGGTTTAATATGGGGTTTAATATGGGGTTTAATATGGGGTTTAATATGGGGTTTAATGTGGGGTTTAATATGGGGTTTAATATGGGGTTTAATATGGGTTTAATATGGGTTTGATATGGGGTTTGATATGGGGTTTAATATGGGTGGATAGTTGATACACTGAGTGATGGGGTTTAATATGGGGTTTAATATGGGGTTTAATATGGGGTTTAATATGGGTTTAATATGGGGTTTAATATGGTGGATAGTTGATACACTGAGTGATGGGGTTTAATATGGGTTTTAATATGGGGTTTAATATGGGGTTTAATATGGTGGAAAGTTGATACACTGAGTGATGGGGTTTAATATGGGGTTTAATATGGTTTTAATATGGGGTTTAATATGGCGTTTAATATGGTGGAAAGTTGATACACTGAGTGATGGGGTTTAATATAGGTTTAATATGGGGTTTAATATGGGTTTTAATATGGGGTTTAATATGGTGGATAGTTGATACACTGAGTGATGGGGTTTAATATGGGGTTTAATATGGGTTTAATATGGGGTTTAATATGGTGGATAGTTTATACACTGAGTGATGGGGTTTAATATGGGTTTTAATATGGGGTTTAATATGGGGTTTAATATGGTGGATAGTTTATACACTGAGTGATGGGGTTTAATATGGGGTTTAATATGGGTTTAATATGGGGTTTAATATGGTGGATAGTTGATACACTGAGTGATGGGGTTTAATATGGGTTTTAATATGGGGTTTAATATGGGGTTTAATATGGGGTTTAATATGGTGGATAGTTGATACACTGAGTGATGGGGTTTAATATGGGGTTTAATATGGGGTTTAATATGGGGTTTAATATGGGGTTTGATATGGGGTTTAATATGGGTGGATAGTTGATACACTGAGTGATGGGGTTTAATATGGGGTTTAATATGGGTTTAATATGGTGGATAGTTTATACACTGAGTGATGGGGTTTAATATGGGGTTTAATATGGTGGATAGTTGATACACTGAGTGATGGGGTTTAATATGGGGTTTAATATGGGTTTAATATGGGGTTTAATATGGGTTTAATATGGGGTTTAATATGGGGTTTAATATGGGGTTTAATATGGTGGATAGTTGATACTCTGAGTGATGGGGTTTAATATGGGGTTTAATATGGGGTTTAATATGGTGGATAGTTGATACACTGAGTGATGGGGTTTAATATGGGGTTTAATATAGGTTTAATATGGGGTTTAATATGGGTTTAATATGGGGTTTAATATGGGGTTTAATATGGGGTTTAATATGGGTTTAATATGGGGTTTAATATGGGTTTAATATGGTGTTTAATATGGGTTTAATATGGGTTTAATATGGGTTTAATATGGGTTTAATATGGGGTTTAATATGGGGTTTAATATGGGTTTAATATGGTGGATAGTTGATACTATGAGTGATGGGGTTTAATATGGGGTTTACTATGGGTTTAATATGGGGTTTAATATGGGGTTTAATATGGGGTTTAATATGGGGTTTAATATGGGGTTTAATATGGGTTTAATATGGGGTTTAATATGGGGTTTAATATGGGGTTTAATATGGGGTTTAATATGGGTTTAATATGGGGTTTAACATGGTGGATAGTTTATACACTGAGTGATGGGTTTAATATGGTGTATCGCTCCTCCTGTCCCTATCACTCCTCCTACCCCCCCTCCATCTCTCCTCCTGTCCCCATTACTCCTCCTATCCCCCCCTCCATCTCTCCTCCTGTCCCTATCACTCCTCCTACCCCCCCTCCATCGCCCCTCCTGTCCCCATTACTCCTCCTACCCCCCCTCCATCGCTCCTCCTGTCCCCATTACTCCTCCTACCCCCCCTCCATCTCTCCTCCTGTCCCCATTACTCCTCCTACCCCCCTCCATCTCTCCTCCTGTCCCCATTACTCCTCCTACCCCCCTCCATCTCTCATCCTGTCCCCATTACTCCTCCTACCCCCCTCCATCCCTCCTCCTACCCCCATCTCTCCTCCTCCCTCCCCCTCCTCCTCTCCCCAGGTGCGGGGAAGTCTCTAGTAGGGGTAACTGCAGCCTGTACGGTTCGTAAGCGCTGCCTGGTCCTGGGGAACAGCTCTGTGTCAGTAGAACAGTGGAAGGCTCAGTTTAAGATGTGGTCTTCCATCTCTCCTCCTCTCCCCAGGTGCGGGGAAGTCTCTAGTAGGGGTAACTGCAGCCTGTACGGTTCGTAAGCGCTGCCTGGTCCTGGGGAACAGCTCTGTGTCAGTAGAACAGTGGAAGGCTCAGTTTAAGATGTGGTCCTCCATCTCTCCTCCTCTACCCAGGTGCGGGGAAGTCTCTAGTAGGGGTAACTGCAGCCTGTACGGTTCGTAAGCGCTGCCTGGTCCTGGGGAACAGCTCTGTGTCAGTAGAACAGTGGAAGGCTCAGTTTAAGATGTGGTCCTCCATCTCTCCTCCTCTCCCCAGGTGCGGGGAAGTCTCTAGTAGGGGTAACTGCAGCCTGTACGGTTCGTAAGCGCTGCCTGGTCCTGGGGAACAGCTCTGTGTCAGTAGAACAGTGGAAGGCTCAGTTTAAGATGTGGTCGACCATCGACGACTCTCAAATCTGCCGCTTCACCTCAGATGCCAAGGACAAGGTAAGAGACGCAGCAAACACCATTGAGCTTTTTAAAATCCCCCTTCTCAACTCGGTCTTTCAACAGCCTCTGTGTTTTGAGCTTTTTAGAATCCCCCTTCTCAACTCGGACTTTCAACAGCCACTGTGTTTTAGCTTTTTAAAATCCCCCTTCTCAACTCGGACTTTCAACAGCCTCTGTGTTTTGAGCTTTTTAAAATCCCCCTTCTCAACTCGGACTTTCAACAGCCACTGTGTTTTGAGCTTTTTAAAATCCCCCTTCTCAACTCGGTCTTTCAACAGCCTCTGTGTTTTGAGCTTTTTAAAATCCCCCTTCTCAACTCGGACTTTCAACAGCCTCTGTGTTTTGAGCTTTTTAAAATCCCCCTTCTCAACTCGGACTTTCAACAGCCACTGTGTTTTGAGCTTTTTAGAATCCCCCTTCTCAACTCGGACTTTCAACAGCCTCTGTGTTTTGAGCTTTTTAGAATCCCCCTTCTCAACTCGGACTTTCAACAGCCACTGTGTTTTGTATAATGGTCTCTTTTTACTGCTTCTTGTTTGCTTTGATTTATTAATTTCAAGTTACTGTTTTAGTTTCAAAGTGTGTTGCGGTTTTAAAATGCACTTTTAAATGAAGTTAAATTTTTTTGTTTTGGAAGCCGATTGGCTGCTCGGTGGCCATCAGTACGTACAGCATGTTGGGACACACCACCAAGAGGTCTTGGGAGGCAGAGAGAGTGATGGAATGGATGAGGTCCCAGGAGTGGGGTCTCATCATCCTGGATGAGGTGCACACTATCCCTGGTGAGTCTATATGGGGTCATGGTTAAGTTAGGTCGGGTTAGGGTTAGTCCACACCATCCCTGGTGAGTCTATGGGGTCAGGGGTCATGGTTAAGTTAGGAGGGGTTAGGGTTAGACCACACCATCCCTGGTGAGTCTATGGGGTCAGGGGTCATGGTTAAGTTAGGAGGGGTTACGTTTAGTCCACACCGTCCCTGGTGAGTCTATGGGGTCAGGGGTCATGGTTAAGTTAGGAGGGGTTAGGGTTAGACCACACCATCCCTGGTGAGTCTTTGGGGTCAGGGGTCCATGGTTAAGTTAGGAGGGGTTACGTTTAGTCCACACCATCCCTGGTGAGTATGTCTATCTCTCTGTGGTAAGGGGTCAGAGGTTAAGGGGTTTTGGTTAGGAGAGTTTAGGGTTACGAGGGGTTAGAGTTATAGATATATAGACATCTAGATACATCTGAGAGATAAAGAAAGATCAAGAATGTATTTAACCCCCTTATTTTTTGTCGCTAAATCGTCTCCATAAACAGTATATTATAATTTTTTCCGACGGGTACCGGGGGACCTTCAGACGAGTCAAAACAACCGACCTGTACGTGTTGGTGACAGTCGCACCTTTACACAGAGGGGTTGTAACGTGGTGCCCTGGGAAGTAAGTTCAGGGAGTGAATCATTTAATAAATAAACACAACATAATACAAACAGGAAACACGAACAACGCACAGACAGGAAACTGAAATAGAAGCCCGGGGAAGGAACCAAAGGGACCGATACAAGGAAGGTAACCGGACAGGTGATGGAGTCCAGGTGAGTCTGATGAGGTGACAGGCGCGCGTAACGACGGTGACAGGCGCGCGTAACGAAGGTGACGGGTGCGCGTAACGACGGTGACGGGTGCGCGTCATGATGGTGACGGGTGCGCGTAATGATGGTGACGGGTGTGCGTAATGATGGTGACGGGCGCGCGTAATGATGGTGACGGGTGCGCGTAATGATGGTGACAGGCGCGTGTAACAACGGTGACAGGTGAGGGGGAGTATACCTGACAGGGGTCGTATTAATGTGTATCCCAAACCGTTCGGACGCCACAGACAGAAGTTGTCAGATCGGCTGAACCGACTTCAGACGAGGGCCCAAGACGCTACAGTCGATTTTATGAGAAGACGGGATTTTCAGTTAAACTTTAGGAGTTTAACTGACAGAACACCAGAAAATCTGTTTCTCATTTCTGTGATGTTTCCAAAACATTTATCTAATAATGTCTGCGTTGTCTCCCCCTGTAGCTAAGATGTTCCGTCGGGTTCTGACCATTGTCCAGGCCCACTGTAAGCTGGGTCTGACCGCTACGCTGGTCCGAGAGGACGACAAGATCGTTGATCTCAACTTCCTGATTGGGCCCAAGCTGTTCGAGGCGAACTGGATGGAGCTCCAGAACAACGGATACATCGCTAAGGTCCAGTGTGCCGAGGTTAGTCCGTCTGTGTGGGGATAAACCTGGGTTAGTCCGTCTGTGTGGGGATAAACCTGGGTTAGTCCGTCTGTGTGGGGATAAACCTGGGTTAGTCCGTCTGTGTGGGGATAAACCTGGGTTAGTCCGTCTGTGTGGGGATAAACCTGGGTTAGTCCGTCTGTGTGGGGATAAACCTGGGTTAGTCCGTCTGTGTGGGGATAAACCTGGGTTAGTCCGTCTGTGTGGGGATAAACCTGGGTTAGTCCGTCTGTGTGGGGATAAACCTGGGTTAGTCCGTCTGTGTGGGGATAAACCTGGGTTAGTCCGTCTGTGTGGGGATAAACCTGGGTTAGTCCATCATCCATACCTGTACCAGTCTGTGTGGGGATAAACCTGGGTTAGTCTGTCATCCTGTACTAGTCTGTGTGGGGATAAACCTGGGTTAGTCTGTCATCCATACCTGTACCAGTCTGTGTGGGGATAAACCTGGGTTAGTCCATCATCCTGTACCAGTCTGTGTGGGGATAAACCTGGGTTAGTCCATCATCCTGTACCAGTCTGTGTGGGGATAAACCTGGGTTAGTCCGTCATCCTGTACCAGTCTGTGTGGGGGATAAACCTGGGTTAGTCCATCATCCTGTACCAGTCTATGTGGGGATAAACCTGGGTTAGTCCGTCATCCTGTACCAGTCTGTGTGGGGATAAACCTGGGTTAGTCCATCATCCTGTACCAGTCTGTGTGGGGATAAACCTGGGTTAGTCTGTCATCCATACCTGTACCAGTCTGTGTGGGGATAAACCTGGGATAGTCCATCATCCTGTACCAGTCTGTGTGGGGGTTAAACCTGGGTTAGTCCATCATCCTGTACCAGTCTGTGTGGGGATAAACCTGGGTTAGTCCATCATCCTGTACCAGTCTGTGTGGGGATAAACCTGGGTTAGTCCATCATCCTGTACCAGTCTGTGTGGGGATAAACCTGGGTTAGTCTGTCATTCTGTACCAGTCTGTGTGGGGATAAACCTGGGTTAGTCTGTCATCCTGTACCAGTCTGTGTGGGGATAAACCTGGGTTAGTCTGTCATCCATACCTGTACCAGTCTGTGTGGGGATAAACCTGGGTTAGTCAGTCATCCATACCTGTACCAGTCTGTGTGGGGATAAACCTGGGTTAGTCCATCATCCTGTACCAGTCTGTGTGGGGATAAACCTGGGTTAGTCTGTCATCCATACCTTTACCAGTCTGTATGGGGATAAACCTGGGTTAGTCTGTCATCCTGTACCAGTCTGTGTGGGGATAAACCTGGGTTAGTCTGTCATCCATACCTGTACCAGTCTGTGTGGGGATAAACCTGGGTTAGTCTGTCATCCTGTACCAGTCTGTGTGAGGATAAACCTGGGTTAGTCTGTCATCCATACCTGTACCAGTCTGTGTGGGGATAAACCTGGGTTAGTCAGTCATCCATACCTGTACCAGTCTGTGTGGGGATAAACCTGGGTTAGTCCATCATCCTGTACCAGTCTGTGTGGGGATAAACCTGGGTTAGTCCATCATCCTGTACCAGTCTGTGTGGGGATATACCTGGGTTAGTCTGTCATCCTGTACCAGTCTGTGTGGGGATATATGGGGACAGAGCTATATAGTATATTAGAAGGGTATATGGGGACAGAGCTATATAGTATATTAGAAGGGTATATGGGGACAGAGCTATATAGTATATTAGAAGGGTATATGGGGACAGAGCTATATAGTATATTAGAAGGGTATATGGGGACAGAGCTATATAGTATATTAGAAGGGTATATGGGGACAGAGCTATATAGTATATTAGAAGGGTATATGGGGACAGAGCTATATAGTATATTAGAAGGGTATATGGGGACAGAGCTATATAGTATATTAGAAGGGTATTGGGGGACAGAGCTATATAGTATATTAGAAGGGTATATGGGGACAGAGCTATATAGTATATTAGAAGGGTATTTGGGGACAGAGCTATATAGTATATTAGAAGGGTATATGGGGACAGAGCTATATAGTATATTAGAAGGGTATATGGGGACATAGCTATATAGTATATTAGAAGGGTTTATGGGGACAGAGCTATATAGTATATTAGAAGGGTATATGGGGACAGAGCTATATAGTATATTAGAAGGGTATATGGGGACATAGCTATATAGTATATTAGAAGGGTTTATGGGGACAGAGCTATATAGTATATTAGAAGGGTATATGGGGACAGAGCTATATAGTATATTAGAAGGGTATATGGGGACATAGCTATATAGTATATTAGAAGGGTTTATGGGGACAGAGCTATATAGTATATTAGAAGGGTATATGGGGACAGAGCTATATAGTATATTAGAAGGGTATATGGGGACAGAGCTATATAGTATATTAGAAGGGTATATCAGGACAGATCTGTTGACCACATTAGAAGGGTATTTGGGGACAGAGCTATAAAGTATATTAGAAGGGTATATCAGGACAGAGCTGTTGACCACATTAGAAGGGTATATGGGGACAGAGCTGTTGACCACATTAGAAGGGTATTTGGGGACAGAGCTATATAGTATATTAGAAGGGTATATCAGGACAGATCTGTTGACCACATTAGAAGGGTATTTGGGGACAGAGCTGTTGACCACGTTTTGGGTCAGCCCCAACGTGATCTAGGAAGTGTTTGGGGTTTCTGTCTTAAACCTTGTTAGTTCATCAAAATGAGCGAGAGGGCTGAAGTAATCAGGATTACTGTACGTGAGCTTGAGAATAATCCAGACTTTATTTTTCGGAGAAGTCTGAAGCTAATTCTTTGTGAACTGGTGTGACCTGCTGGACCATAAAGCCCACGCTATGTGGTAATCACCTGCCTGCCAACGGCTGTCGTTCAGGGGTGGGAAACCCCAGTCCTCAAGGGGGGGAGGGCTGTCGTTCAGGTGCCAACGGCTGTCGTTCAGGGGTGGGAAACCCCAGTCCTCGAGGGCCTGATTTGGTGTCACACTTGTTCTCCATCCATAGCAAACACAGCTGATTCATCAAATGTCATTCTAAACTGAAGATTAGCATAAGGTGATTATTGGAGTCAGGTGTGTTAGCTGGGGACCTGGGGGTAAAACTGTGTCACCAATCAGGCCCTCGAGGACTGGAGTTGCCCACCTCAGTGTTTCCAGACACTGAGGGGGGGGGGGTGTCCTCTTTAGATCTCTATAGGTCCTCAGGGGGTTTAACTGACCTGAAGAGGTTCTGGTCTCAGGGGGTTTAACTGACCTGAAGAGGTTCTGGTCTCAGGGGGTTTAACTGACCTGAAGAGGTTCTGGTCTCAGGGGGTTTAACTGACCTGAAGAGGTTCTGGTCTCAGGGGGTTTAACTGACCTGAAGAGGTTCTGGTCTCAGGGGGTTTAACTGACCTGAAGAGGTTCTGGTCTCAGGGGGTTTAACTGACCTGAAGAGGTTCTGGTCTCAGGGGGTTTAACTGACCTGAAGAGGTTCTGGTCTCAGGGGGTTTAACTGACCTGAAGAGGTTCTGGTCTCAGGGGGTTTAACTGACCTGAAGAGGTTCTGGTCTCAGGGGGTTTAACTGACCTGAAGAGGTTCTGGTCTCAGGGGGTTTAACTGACCTGAAGAGGTTCTGGTCTCAGGGGGTTTAACTGACCTGAAGAGGTTCTGGTCTCAGGGGGTTTAACTAACCTGAAGAGGTTCTGCTGTATGTTTGTTTTGTGGGACACAGGAAGTGTAGAATCATGGGCATAAAAGAGAAAGGTCACAGGAAACCGTCCTGCTTTTCACATCATTGATGCCCAGCAGGGGTTCTTGACCCCAGCAAGATTAGCTACAGCGTGTGGAGTAGATAATGGGAATCCTAATGAAGTAATTAACTAGGCCTGATCTCAATCCCAAAACCCTTACGTCATCCCATCCAGCCTGGTTTCACCTGATCTGACTTCCCATCTTTTTTAATTAGTTTTCAAACATCCGTTTACAATTCAACATTTCGTCAATTAGGGAGGGTAGGAAGTAGACTCCAACAACACATTAGTAACATGAGGCTCTGTGTGGACGGTGTGCTGGACTAACAGGTAGAGGGTAGGAAGTAGACTCCAACAACACATTAGTAACATGAGGCTCTATGTGGACAGTGTGCTGGACTAACAGGTAGAGAGTAGGAAGTAGACTCCAACAACACATTAGTAACATGAGGCTTTGTGTGGACGGTGTGCTGGAGAAACAGGTAGAGGTGTTGACCTCCGATGTCCTGGTTTCATTCCCAACCTGGTCCTCAACACCATCATCACTACCTGACCACCACCACCAGCTTCCTATTGGCTTACGCCCTACTGGGAGGGGACTAGTATCACTATGGAAACGTTGGTGATGTCATTATTACGTCCAGCGCGTTGTTTTTTTTCTAGACGACGATATACACCCTGCTCAAACAAATAAAGGGAACACTTGACACAATGTAACTCCAAGTCAATCACACTTCTGTGAAATCAAACTGTCCACTTAGGAAGCAACACTGATTGACAATACATGTCACATGCTGTTGTGCAAATGGAATAGACAACAGGTGGAAATTATAGGCAATTAGCAAGACACCCCCAATAAAGGAGTGGTTCTGCAGGTGGGGACCACAGACCACTTCTCAGTTCCTATGCTTCCTGGCTGATGTTTTGGTCACTTTTGAATGCTGGCGGTGCTTTCACTCTAGTGGTAGCATGAGACGGAGTCTACAACCCACACAAGTGGCTCAGGTAGTGCAGCTCATCCAGGATGGCACATCAATGCGAGCTGTGGCAAGAAGGTTTGCTGTGTCTGTCAGCGTAGTGTCCAGAGCATGGAGGCGCTACCAGGAGACAGGCCAGTACATCAGGAGACAGGCCAGTACATCAGGAGACGTGGAGGAGGCCGGAGAAGGGCAACAACCCAGCAGCAGGACCGCTACCTCTGCCTTTGTGCAAGGAGGAGCAGGAGGAGCACTGCCAGAGCCCTGCAAAATGACCTCCCCTAGACAATATATTTTTTCTTTAGTAAACTAATCAGTATGCAGAATGTTCTAAGGGTCAGGCCAGCTTGGCCTCGTCATTGGCACAATCCTTTTTTGGATTGTTGACAATCTATGCAAGACAGACAGATGATTGCAAAATGGCCACAAATGTGCATGTGTCTGCTCAAACGGTCAGAAACACTCCATAAGGGTGGTATGAGGGCCCGACGTCCACAGGTGGGGGTTGTGCTTACAGCCCAACACCGTGCAGGACGTTTGGCATTTGCCAGAGAACACCAAGATCCTCAGACCCCTTGTGAGACCATATGCTGGTGTGGTTGGCCCTGGGTTCCTCCTAATGCAAGACAATGCTAGACCTCATGTGGCTGGAGTATGTCAGCAGTTCCTGCAAGAGGAAGGCTATGGACTGGCCCGCCCGTTCCCCAGACCTGAATCCAATTGAGCACATCTGGGACATCATGTCTCGCTCCATCCACCAACCATATTAGAAGGGTTGCACCACAGACTGTCCAGGAGTTGGAGGATGCTTTACTCCAGGTCTGGGAGGAGATCTCTCAGGAGACCATCTGCCACCTCATCAGGAGCATGCCCAGTCGTTGTAGGGAGGTCATACAGGCACGTGGAGGCCCCACACACTACTGAGCCTCATTTTGACTTGTTTTAAGGACATTACATCAAAGTTGGATCAGCCTGTAGTGTGGTTTTCCACTTTAATTTTGAGTGTGACTCCAAACCCAGACCTCCATGGGTTGATACATTAGATTTCCATTGATAATTTTTGTGTGATTTTGTTGTCAGCACATTCAACTATGTAAAGAAAAAAGTATTTAATAAGAATATTTCATTCATTCAGATCTAGGATGTGTTATTTTAGTGTTCCCTTTATATTTTTGAGCAGTGTATATTAGAAGGGTATTTGGGGACAGAGATACAGTGGGGCAAAAAAGTATTTAGTCAGCCACCAATTGTGCAAGTTCTCCCACTTAAAAAGATGAGAGAGGCCTGTAATTTTCCTCATAGGTACACTTCAACTACGACAGACAAAATTAGGAAATAAAATCCAGAAAATCACATTGTAGGATTTTTAATCTATTTATTTGCAAATTATGGTGGAAAATAAGTATTTGGTCACCTACAAACGAGCAAGATTTCTGTCTCTCACAGACCTGTAACTTCTTCTTTAAGAGGCTCCTCTGTCCTCCACTCGTTACCTCTATTAATGGCACCTGTTTGAAGTTGTTATCACTATAAAATACACCTGTCCACAACCTCAAACAGTCACACTCCAAACTCCACTATGGCCAAGACCAAAGAGCTGTCAAAGGACACCAGAAACAAAATTGTAGACCTGCACCAGGCTGGGAAGACTGAATCTGCAATAGGTAAGCAGCTTGGTTTGAAGAAATCAACTGTGGGAGCAATTATTAGGAAATGGAAGACATACAAGACCACTGATAATCTCCCTCGATCTGGGGCTCCACGCAAGATCTCACCCCGTGGGGTCAAAATGATCACAAGAACGGTGAGCAAAAATTCCAGAACCACACGGGGGGACCTAGTGAATGACCTGCAGAGAGCTGGGACCAAAGTAACAAAGCCTACCATCAGTAACACACTACGCCGCCAGGGACTCAAATCCTGCAGTGCCAGACGTGTCCCCCTGCTTAAGCCAGTACATGTCCAGGCCCGTCTGAAGTTTGCTAGAGAGCATTTGGATGATCCAGAAGAACATTGGCAGAATGTCATATGGTCAGATGAAACCAAAATATAACTTTTTGGTAAAAACTCAACTCGTCGTGTTTGGAGGACAAATAATGCTGAGTTGCATCCAAAGAACACCATACCTACTGTGAAGCATGAGGGTAGAAACATCATGCTTTGGGGCTGTTTTCTGCAAAGGGACCAGGACGACTGATCCGTGTAAAGGAAAGAATGAATGGGGCCATGTATCGTGAGATTTTGAGTGAAAACCTCCTTCCATCAGCAAGGGCATTGAAGATGAAACGTGGCTGGGTCTTTCAGCATGATCCCAAACACACCGCCCAGGCAACGAAGGAGTGGCTTCGTAAGAAGCATTTCAAGGTCCTGGAGTGGCCTAGCCAGTCTCCAGATCTCAACCCCATAGAAAATCTTTGAAGGGAGTTGAAAGTCCGTGTTGCCCAGCAACAGCCCCAAAACATCACTGCTCTAGAGGAGATCTGCATGGAGGAATGGGCCAAAATACCAGCAACAGTGTGTGAAAACCTTGTGAAGACTTACAGAAAACGTTTGACCTCTGTCATTGCCAACAAAGGGTATATAACAAAGTATTGAGAAACTTTTGTTATTGACCAAATATTTATTTTCCACCATAATTTGCAAATAAATTCATTAAAAATCCTACAATGTGATTTTCTGGATTTTTTTTCTCCCTTTGTCTGCCATAGTTGAAGTGTACCTATGATGAAAAGTACAGGCCTCTCTCATCTTTTTAAGTGGGAGAACTTGCACAATTGGTGGCTGACTAAATACTTTTTTGCTCCACTGTATATAGTAAATTAGAAGGGTATTTGGGGACAGAGCTATATAGTATATTAGAAGGGTATTTGGGGACAGAGCTATATATTATATTAGAAGGGTATTTGAGGACAGAGCTATATAGTATATTAGAAGGGTATATGGGGAAAGAGCTATAGTATATTAGAAGAGTATTTGGGGACAGAGCTATATAGTATATTAGAATAGTATTTGGGGACAGAGCTATATAGTATATTAGAAGGGTATATGGGGACAGAGTTATATAGTATATTAGAAGGGTATATATCAGGACAGATCTGTTGACCACATTAGAAGGGTATTTGGGGACAGAGCTATATAGTATATTAGAAGGGTATTTGGGGACAGAGCTATATAGTATATTAGAAGGGTATATCAGGACAGATCTGTTGACCACATTAGAAGGGTATTTGGGGACAGAGCTATAAAGTATATTAGAAGGGTATATCAGGACAGAGCTGTTGACCACATTAGAAGGGTATTTGGGGACAGAGCTGTTGACCACATTAGAAGGGTATATGGGGACAGAGCTATATAGTATATTAGAAGGGTACTTGGGGACAGGGCTGTTGACCACGTTTTGGGTCAGCCCCAACGTGATCTAGGAAGTGTTTGGTGTTTCTGTCTTAAACCTTGTTAGTTCATCAAAATGAGTGAGAGGGCTGAAGTAATCAGGATTACTGTACGTGAGCTTGAGAATAATCCAGACTTTATTTTTCGGAGAAGTCTGAAGCTAATTCTTTGTGAACTGGTGTGAACTGCTGTACCATAAAGCCCACGCTATGTGGTAATCACCTGACGCTAACAAGGCAGACTACACCGCTCGCGTTGCAAAATAAATTCAGAAATCTATATTATTCAACTATTGCACCCGCACTGCTCCCGCGCGCCAACGAGTGTCTGCGTTGCCGAGGGCTAAAATAGAAGTCAGTTCTATTTCTGACGCAGATCACGCTACAAGTCCTGCCTCTCCCATCTCCTCGAACGACGTCAGTGGCGGTAATGCACCTAATTTATGAAAGTTGCCAATCGCAATATAAAGTCAAGAGAAGAAAAGGCCTGGAAGGAGGAGAGACGACTAGAAACGATTCGGTTGACCGTTTTATGTGTGGATTAATTGTCGGAGTAGAGGACCTTGTGCATTTCAGGTAAAATAACAACCCAACAATGTTTATATCCCAGGACAAATTAGCTAGCAACAGCAAGCTAGCTAAACAGGACAAATAATCTAGCAACAGCAAGCTAGCTAAATAGGACAAATAATCTAGCAACAGCAAGCTAGCTAAATAGGACAAATAATCTAGCAAGGGCAAGGAAGGCTGAATTGCCGTACATGTTTAATGCTTTTCGACCTGTCCCCAAATTAAGAGAATTGTTTCAGAGTTTGTTTTGATATTTTATCCTGCGTGTCGTGATCGCGTTTGATGTAGGGGACAAAATACATTTATGCACGATGGCGCACGATGGCACACGATGGCGCACGATGGCGCACGATGGCACACGATGGCGCACGATGACGCACGATGGAGCACGATGGCACACGATGGCACACGATGGCGCACGATGGAGCACGATGGCACACAATGGCACACGATGGCGCACGATGGCGCACGATGGAGCACGATGGCACACGATGGAGCACGATGGCACACGATGGCACACGATGGCGCAGGATGGCGCACGATGGAGCACGATGGCACACGATGGCACACGATGGCCCACGATGGCGCACGATGGCACACGATGGCGCACGATGGCACACGATGGAGCAGGCGTGCAGCCGGTTTGGGTTCCATGTAAGTAGTAATCACCTGCCTGCCAGTGGCTGTAGTTCCAGTCCCAACCCCAGTCCTCAAGGGACTAATTTGGTGTCACACTTGTTCTCCATCCGTAGCAAACACAGCTGATTCATCAAATGTCATTCTAAACTGAAGATCAGGATTAGGTGATTGGAACAAGTTGGTGGGTGGCTGTCCTCTTCAGATCTCTATTGGTCCTCAAGGGGGGAGGGGGGGCTGTCCTCTTTCCACCTCTATTGGTCCTTAAGGGGGGGGGGGCTGTCCTCTTTAGATCTCTATTGGTCATCAAGGGAGGGGGGGGGCTGTCCTCTTTAGATCTATATTGGTCATCAAGGGGGGGGGGGGGGGGGGGGGGGGGGGGGGGGGGGGGGGGGGGGGGGCTGTCCTCTTTAGATCTCTATTGGTCCTCAAGGAGGGGGGGGCTGTCCTCTTTCGATCTCTATTGGTCCTCAAGGGGGGGGGGGGCTGTCCTCTTTAGATCTCTATTGATCCTCAAGGGGGGGGGGCTGTCCTCTTTAGATCTCTATTGATCCTCAAGGGGGGGGGGGGGGGGGCTGTCCTCTTTAGATCTCTATTGATCCTCAAGGGGGGGGGCTGTCCTCTTTAGATCTCTATTGGTCCTCAAGGAGGGGGGGGCTGTCCTCTTTAGATCTCTATTGATCCTCAAGGGGGGGGGGGCTGTCCTCTTTAGATCTCTATTGATCCTCAAGGGGGGGGGGGGGGGGCTGTCCTCTTTAGATCTCTATTGATCCTCAAGGGGGGGGGGGGGGGGGGGGGCTGTCCTCTTTAGATCTCTATTGATCCTAAAGGGGGGGGGGGCTGTCCTCTTTAGATCTCTATTGATCCTAAAGGGGGGGGGGGGCTGTCCTCTTTAGATCTCTGCCTAGTTAAATAAAGTTGTTTTTTTAACATGTTGATTCCCATGGGATAATTACTATCAGAGGACCTAGGAATTGGCTGAAAAAACAGTATGTTTTTTTTAAATAAATAAAAATCTTTATTTTTTACCAGGTTCTCATTGAGGTTTTAAACCATATTTCCTAAGAGACACCAGGAAATCAACACACATTTCCAGTCGCCATGACAACATCAAACACAAACAGTTTAAAACATTTACACATTGAACAGGCAATCATTATTTGGGGGACTTGTGGTGTCAAAAACAGTGATAGCCTGAATTCAAAGTTGATTTAAAAAATAAAATAATAATTCACAAATCCCTACAATTAGCAAAAAAAAAAATTTTTTTTAAAAAGATTTTTGCAAAAACTGTAATCGTTTGTTTCACCGAGTCGTTGCTGAACGACGACACGGATAATATACAGTTGGCTGGGTTTTCCGTATATCGGCAGGACAGAACAGCTACAGTTGGCTGGGTTTCAACCAATATACACATTTCTTGTTAACAAACTATAGTTTTGGCAAGTCGGTTAGGACATCTACTTTGTGCAGGACACAGGTAATTTTTCCAACAATTGTTTGACAGACCGATTATTTAACTTAGAATTCACTGCATCACAATTCCAGTGGGTCGGAAGTTTACATACACTAAGTTGACTGTGCCTTTTAAACAGCTTGGAAAACTCCAGAAAATGACGTCATGGCTTTAGAAGCTTCTGATTGGCTAATTAACATCATTTGAGTCAATTGGAGGTGTACCTGTGGATGTATTTCAAGGCCTACCTTCAAACTCAGTGCCTCTTTGCTTGACATCATGGGACAATCTAAAGAAATCAGCCAAGACCTCAGGAAAAAAAGATGAATAACACACGTACTACTTTACTAACACATAGAAATGTGTAGTTTGACGTCAGAATGTCCTTCGTCTAGGTGTGGTGTCCGATGTCCCCGGAGTTTTACCGGGAATACGTGGCCATCAAGACGAAGAGACGTATTCTCCTCTACACCATGAACCCCAACAAGTTCAGAGCCTGTCAGTTCCTCATCAAGTTCCACGAGAGACGCAACGACAAGATCATGGTGTTCGCCGACAACGTCTTCGCTCTGAAGGAGTACGCTATCCGCCTCAACAAGTAGGTAGAGCGAGAGACACACACACACACACACACACACACACACACACACACACACACACAGCTATCCGCCTCAACAAGTAGGTAGAGAGACACACACACACACACACACACACACACACACACACACACACACACACACACAGCTATCCGCCTCAACAAGTAGGTAGAGAGACACACACACACACACACACACACACACACACAGCTATCCGCCTCAACAAGTAGGTAGAGAGAGACATACACACACACACACACACAGCTATCCGCCTCAACAAGTAGGTAGAGAGAGACATACACACACACACAAACACAGCTATCCGCCTCAACAAGTAGGTAGAGAGAGACATACACACACACACAGCTATCCGCCTCAACAAGTAGGTAGAGAGAGACATACATACACACACACACAAACACAGCTATCCGCCTCAACAAGTAGGTAGAGAGAGACACACACACACACACACACAAACACAGCTATCCGCCTCAACAAGTAGGTAGAGAGACACACACACATACAGCTATCCGCCTCAACAGGTAGGTAGAAAGAGACACACAAGCGGATCAACGACGTCATCCCCACAGTGACCGGACCTGCAGTGCATTCTGGACTTATTCAGACCCCTTCCCCCTTTTCCACATTTTGTTCCGTTAAAAATTCTCATCAATCTACACACAATACCCCATAATGACATCACAATACCCCATAATGACATCACAATACCCCATAATGACATCACAATACCCCATAATGACATCACAATACCCCATAATGACATCACAATACCCCATAATAATGAAGCAAAAACAGGTTTTTAGACAGAAGTACCTCATTTACATAAGTATTCAGACCCTTTGCTATGAGACTTGAAATTGAGCTCAGGTGCGTCCTGTTTCCATTGATCATCCTTGAGATGTTTCTACAACTTGATTGGAGTCCACCTGTCGTAAATTCAATTGATTGGACATGATTTGGAAAGGTACACACCTGTCTATATAATGTCCTACAGTTGACAGAACAAAATCCAAGCCATGAGGTCGAAGGAATCGTCCGTAGAGCGCCGAGACAGGATTGTGTCGAGGCACAGATCTGGGGAAGGGTACCAAAACATTTCTGCAGCATTGAAGATCCCCAAAAACACAGTGGCCTCCATCATTCTTAAATGGAAGAAGTTTGGAACCACCAAGACTCTTCCTAGAGCTGGTCGCCCGGCCAAACTGAGCAATTGGGGAAGAAGGGCCTTGGTCAGGGAGCCAACCAAGAACCTGATGGTCACTCTAACAGAGCTCCAGAGTTCCTCTGTGGGGATCGGAGAACCTTCCAGAAGGACAACCATCTCTACAGCACTCCACCAATCAGGCTTTTATGGTAGAGTGGACAGACAGAAGCCACTTCTCAGTAAAAGATACATGACAGCCCGCTTGGAGTTTGCCAAAAGGCCCCTAAAGGACTCTGACCATGAGAAACAAGATTTTCTGATCTGATGAAACCAAGATTGAACTTTTTGGCCTGAATGCCAAGCTTCACATCTGGAGGAAACCTGGCACCATCCCTACGGTGAAGCATGGTGGTGGCAGCATCATGCTGAGGGGATGTTTTTCAGCGGCAGGGACTGGGAGACTAGTCAGGATCGAGGGAAAGATGAACAGAGTAAAGTACAGAGAGATCCTTGATGACAACCTGCTCCAGAGCGCCCAGGACCTCAGACTGGGGCGAAGGGTCACCTTCTAATACAGGACAACGATCCTAAGCACACAGCCAAGACAACACAGGAGCGGCTTCGGGACAACTCTCTGAATGTCCTTGAGTGGCCCAGCCAGAGCCCGGACTTTAACATCTCTGGAGAGACCTGAAAATAGCTGTGCAGCGACGCTCCCCATCCAACCTGACAGAGCTTGAGAGGATCTGCAGAGAAAAATAGGAGAAACTCCCCAAATACAGGTGTGCCAAGCTTGTAGCGACATACCCAAGAAGACTCAACAAGGCTGTAATCGCTGCCAAAGGTGCTTCAACAAAGTACTGAGTAAAGGGTCTGAATACTTATGTAAATGTGATATCCGTTTTTTGGGGGGGTGAGGGAAGAATAAAAAATAAAAAACAAGAGTGTTTGCTTTATCATCATGATGTCATCACGGGGTAATGTCTGTAGAACGTTTTGTTTCCTCATTTAAGGAAAAAAAAGTAGAAAAATGTGGAGAAAGTCAAGAGGTCTGAATACTTTCTGAATGCTCTGTTATTACCTCGTACCTCAGCACATTGGTACTGGTACTTCCTGTATATAGCCATGTTATTACCTCGTACCTCAGCACATTGGTACTGGTACTTCCTGTATATAGCCATGTTATTACCTCGTACCTCAGCACATTGGTACTGGTACTTCCTGTATATAGCCATGTTATTACCTCGTACCTCAGCACATTCGTACTGGTACTTCCTGTATATAGCCATGTTATTACCTCGTACCTCAGCACATTGGTACTGGTACTTCCTGTATATAGCCATGTTATTACTTCGTACCTCAGCACATTGGTACTGGTACTTCCTGTATATAGCCATGTTATTACCTCGTACCTCAGCACATTGGTACTGGTACTTCCTGTATATAGCCATGTTATTACCTCGTACCTCAGCACATTGGTACTGGTACTTCCTGTATATAGCCATGTTATTACCTCGTACCTCAGCACATTGGTACTGGTACTTCCTGTATATAGCCATGTTATTACCTCGTACCTCAGCACATTGGTACTGGTACTTCCTGTATATAGCCATGTTATTACCTCGTACCTCAGCACATTGACTCAGTACTGGTACCATGTGTATACAGCCATGTTATTACCTCGTACCTCAGCACATTGACTCAGTACTGGTACCATGTGTATACAGCCATGTTATTACCTCGTACCTCAGCGCATTGACTCAGTACTGGTACTTCCTGTATATAGCCATGTTATTACCTCGTACCTCAGCACATTGACTCAGTACTGGTACTTCCTGTATATAGCCATGTTATTACCTCGTACCTCAGCACATTGACTCAGTACTGGTACTTCCTGTATATAGCCATGTTATTACCTCGTACCTCAGCACATTGACTCAGTACTGGTACCATGTGTATACAGCCATGTTATTACCTCATACCCCCCCATATCTAACGTCTCTCTCCTCTCAGGCCCTGTATCTAACGTCTCTCTCCTCTCAGGCCCTGTATCTAACATCTCTCTCCTCTCAGGCCCTGTATCTAACATCTCTCTCCTCTCAGGCCCTGTATCTAACGTCTCTCTCCTCTCAGGCCCTGTATCTAACATCTCTCTCCTCTCAGGCCCTGTATCTAACATCTCTCTCCTCTCAGGCCCTGTATCTAACGTCTCTCTCCTCTCAGGCCCTGTATCTAACGTCTCTCTCCTCTCAGGCCCTGTATCTAACGTCTCTCTCCTCTCAGGCCCTGTATCTAACATCTCTCTCCTCTCAGGCCCTGTATCTAACGTCTCTCTCCTCTCAGGCCCTGTATCTAACGTCTCTCCTCTCAGGCCCTGTATCTAACGTCTCTCCTCTCAGGCCCTGTATCTAACGTCTCTCTCCTCTCAGGCTCTGTATCTAACGTCTCTCCCCTCTCAGGCCCTATATCTAACGTCTCTCTCCTCTCAGGCCCTGTATCTAACGTCCCTCTCCTCTCAGACCCTATATCTAACATATCTCTCCTCTCAGGCCCTGTATCTAACATCTCTCTCCTCTCAGTCCCTGTATCTAACGTCTCTCTCCTCTCAGGCCCTGTATCTAACGTCTCTCTCCTCTCAGGCCCTGTATCTAACATCTCTCTCCTCTCAGTCCCTGTATCTAACGTCTCTCTCCTCTCAGGCCCTGTATCTAACGTCTCTCTCCTCTCAGGCCCTGTATCTAACGTCTCTCTCCTCTCAGGCCCTGTATCTAACATCTCTCTCCTCTCAGGCCCTGTATCTAACGTCTCTCTCCTCTCAGGCCCTGTATCTAACGTCTCTCTCCTCTCAGGCCCTACATCTATGGCCCCACCTCTCAGGGAGAGAGGATGCAGATCCTACAGAACTTTAAACACAACCCCAAGATCAACACCATCTTCATCTCCAAGGTAACCAACTCTTACCCCCATCACGTGTCTCCAAGGTAACCAACCCCTCCCCCATCACATAATATCTCCAAGGTTACCTGGGCTGTATTCATCTCCAAACGGGGAGAGACCTTAAGTGAATTTGTCCCTGTAGAAACATTTATTTATTTTTCGTTTGCGAAATGTTTTCCTATAGTTTGAATGAATACACCCCTGGGTTGAGTGGCTCAGTCTGTCGTCTGGCGTTGCCGTGATACGGGGGGATGACTGAGGGTTTCTGGGTAAGGACAGCCGGATGTATTTGTAGTGTGGTTTCTTTTCCTCTTCTGCCGTCATGTGGAGAGGCACCGTCATGTGGAGAGGCACCGTCATGTGGAGAGGCACCGTCATGTGGAGAGGCACCGTCGTGTGGAGAGGCACCGTCGTGTGGAGAGGCACCGTCATGTGGAGAGGCACCGTCATGTGGAGAGGCACCGTCATGTGGAGAGGCACCGTCATGTGGAGAGGCACCGTCATGTGGAGAGGCACCGTCATGTGGAGAGGCACCGTCATGTGGAGAGGCACCGTCATGTGAGAGAGGCACCGTCATGTGGAGAGGCACCGTCATGTGGAGAGGCACCGTCATGTGGAGAGGCACCGTCATGTGGAGAGGCACCGTCATGTGGAGAGGCACCGTCATGTGGAGAGGCACCGTCATGTGGAGAGGCACCGTCATGTGGAGAGGCACCGTCATGTGGAGAGGCACCGTCATGTGGAGAGGCACCGTCATGTGAGAGAGGCACCGTCATGTGGAGAGGCACCGTCATGTGGAGAGGCACCGTCATGTGGAGAGGCACCGTCATGTGGAGAGGCACCGTCATGTGGAGAGGCACCGTCATGTGGAGAGGCACCGTCATGTGGAGAGGCACCGTCATGTGGAGAGGGAGAGGCACCGTCATGTGGAGAGGCACCGTCATGTGGAGAGGCACCGTCATGTGAGAGGGAGAGGCACCGTCATGTGGAGAGGCACCGTCATGTGGAGAGGGAGAGGCACCGTCATGTGGAGAGGCACCGTCATGTGGAGAGGCACCGTCGTTTGGAGAGGCACCGTCATGGGGAGAGGCACCGTCATGGGGAGAGGCACCGTCATGGGGAGAGGCACCGTCATGGGGAGAGGCACCGTCATTTGGAGAGGCACCGTCATTTGGAGAGGCACCGTCATTTGGAGAGGCACCGTCATTTGGAGAGGCACCGTCATTTGGAGAGGCACCGTCATTTGGAGAGGCACCGTCATGGGGAGAGGCACCGTCATGTGGAGAGGCACCGTCATGTGGAGAGGCACCGTCATGGGGAGAGGCACCGTCATGTGGAGAGGCACCGTCATGGGGAGAGGCACAGTCATGGGGAGAGGCACCGTCATGTGGAGAGGCACCGTCATGTGGAGAGGCACCGTCATGTGGAGAGGCACCGTCATGTGGAGAGGCACCGTCATGGGGAGAGGCACCGTCATGTGGAGAGGCACCGTCATTTGGAGAGGCACCGTCATTTGGAGAGGCACCGTCATGGGGAGAGGCACCGTCATGGGGAGAGGCACCGTCATGGGGAGAGGCACCGTCATGGGGAGAGGCACCGTCATGTGGAGAGGCACCGTCATGTGGAGAGGCACCGTCATGTGGAGAGGCACCGTCATGTGGAGAGGGAGAGGCACCGTCATGTGGAGAGGGAGAGGCACCGTCATGTGGAGAGGCACCGTCATGTGGAGAGGCACCGTCATGTGGAGAGGGACCGTCATGTGGAGAGGGAGAGGCACCGTCATGTGGAGAGGCACCGTCATGTGGAGAGGCACCGTCATGTGGAGAGGCACCGTCATGTGGAGAGGCACCGTCATGTGAGAGGGAGAGGCACCGTCATGTGGAGAGGCACCGTCATGTGGACAGGCACCGTCATGTGAGAGGGAGAGGCACCGTCATGGGGAGAGGCACCGTCATGTGAGAGGGAGAGGCACCGTCATGTGGAGAGGCACCGTCATGTGGAGAGGCACCGTCATGTGGAGAGGCACCGTCATGGGGAGAGGCACCGTCATGGGGAGAGGCACCGTCATGTGGAGAGGCACTGTCATGTGGAGAGGCACTGTCATGTGAGAGGGAGAAGCACCGTCATGTGGAGAGGCACCGTCATGTGGAGAGGCACCGTCATGTGGAGAGGCACAGTCATGTGAGAGGGAGAGGCACCGTCATGTGGAGAGGGAGAGGCACCGTCATGGGGAGAGGCACCGTCATGTGGAGAGGCACCGTCATGTGAGAGGG
Organism: Oncorhynchus mykiss; assembly: GCF_013265735.2. NCBI lineage: Eukaryota > Metazoa > Chordata > Actinopteri > Salmoniformes > Salmonidae > Oncorhynchus > Oncorhynchus mykiss. Next base: position 2,113,959 of record NC_048571.1, read on the forward strand.
AGAGGCACCGTCATGGAGAGAGGCACCGTCATGTGGAGAGGCACCGTCATGTGGAGAGGCACCGTCATGTGGAGAGGCACCGTCATGTGAGAGGGAGAGGCACCGTCATGTGAGAGGGAGAGGCACCGTCATGTGGAGAGGGAGAGGCACCGTCATGTGGAGAGGGAGAGGCACCGTCATGTGGAGAGGCACCGTCATGTGGAGAGGCACCGTCATGTGGAGAGGCACCGTCATGTGGAGAGGCACTGTCATGTGGAGAGGCACCGTCATGTGGAGAGGGAGAGGCACCGTCATGTGGAGAGGGACCGTCATGTGGAGAGGCACCGTCATGTGGAGAGGGAGAGGCACCGTCATGTGGAGAGGGACCGTCATGTGGAGAGGGACCGTCATGTGGAGAGGCACCGTCATGTGGAGAGGGACCGTCATGTGGAGAGGGACCGTCATGTGGAGAGGGACCGTCATGTGGAGAGGCACCGTCATGTGGAGAGGCACCGTCATGTGGAGAGGAACCGTCATGTGGAGAGGGATAGACACCGTCATGTGGAGAGGCACCGTCATGTGGAGAGGCACCGTCATGTGGAGAGGCACCGTCATGTGGAGAGGGACCGTCATGTGGAGAGGGACCGTCATGTGGAGAGGGACCGTCATGTGGAGAGGGACCGTCATGTGGAGAGGGACCGTCATGTGGAGAGGGACCGTCATGGGGAGAGGGACCATCATGTGGAGAGGGACCGTAATGGGGAGAGGGACCGTCATGTGGAGAGGCACCGTCATGTGGAGAGGGAGAGGCACCGTCATGTGGAGAGGCACCGTCATGTGGAGAGGCACCGTCATGGGGAGAGGCACCGTCATGTGAGAGGGAGAGGCACCGTCATGTGGAGAGGCACCGTCATGTGGAGAGGCACCGTCATGTGAGAGGGAGAGGCACCGTCATGTGGAGAGGCACCGTCATGTGGAGAGGCACCGTCATGTGGAGAGGCACCGTCATGTGGAGAGGGACCGTCATGTGGAGAGGGACCGTCATGTGGAGAGGGACCGTCATGTGGAGAGGGACCGTCATGTGGAGAGGGACCGTCATGTGGAGAGGGACCGTCATGGGGAGAGGCACCGTCATGTGGAGAGGGAGAGGCACTGTCATGTGGAGAGGCACTGTCATGTGGAGAGGCACCGTCATGTGGAGAGGCACCGTCATGTGGAGAGGCACCGTCATGGGGAGAGGCACCGTCATGTGGAGAGGGAGAGGCACCGTCATGTGGAGAGGCACCGTCATGTGAGAGGGAGAGGCACCGTCATGGGGAGAGGCACCGTCATGTGAGAGGGAGAGGCACCGTCATGTGAGAGGGAGAGGCACCGTCATGTGGAGAGGCACCGTCATGTGGAGAGGCACCGTCATGTGGAGAGGCACCGTCATGTGGAGAGGCACCGTCATGTGGAGAGGGAGAGGCACCGTCATGTGGAGAGGGACCGTCATGTGGAGAGGGACCGTCATGTGGAGAGGCACCGTCATGTGGAGAGGGACCGTCATGTGGAGAGGGACCGTCATGTGGAGAGGCACCGTCATGTGGAGAGGCACCGTCATGTGGAGAGGCACCGTCATGTGGAGAGGGATAGACACCGTCATGTGGAGAGGCACCGTCATGTGGAGAGGGACCGTCATGTGGAGAGGCACCGTCATGTGGAGAGGGACCGTCATGTGGAGAGGGACCGTCATGTGGAGAGGGACCGTCATGGGGAGAGGGACCGTCATGTGGAGAGGCACCGTCATGTGGAGAGGGAGAGGCACCGTCATGTGGAGAGGCACCGTCATGGGGAGAGGCACCGTCATGTGGAGAGGCACCGTCATGTGGAGAGGCACCGTCATGTGGAGAGGCACCGTCATGTGGAGAGGCACCGTCATGTGGAGAGGCACCGTCATGTGAGAGGGAGAGGCACCGTCATGTGAGAGGGAGAGGCACCGTCATGTGAGAGGGAGAGGCACCGTCATGTGAGAGGGAGAGGCACCGTCATGTGGAGAGGGACCGTCATGTGGAGAGGGACCGTCATGTGGAGAGGGACCGTCATGTGGAGAGGGACCGTCATGTGGAGAGGGACCGTCATGTGGAGAGGGACCGTCATGTGAGAGGGACCGTCATGGGGAGAGGGACCGTCATGTGGAGAGGGACCGTCATGGGGAGAGGCACCGTCATGTGGAGAGGGAGAGGCACCGTCATGTGGAGAGGCACCGTCATGTGGAGAGGCACCGTCATGTGGAGAGGCACCGTCATGGGGAGAGGCACCGTCATGTGGAGAGGGAGAGGCACCGTCATGTGGAGAGGCACCGTCATGTGGAGAGGCACCGTCATGTGAGAGGGAGAGGCACCGTCATGGGGAGAGGCACCGTCATGTGGAGAGGCACCGTCATGTGAGAGGGAGATGCACCGTCATGTGAGAGGGAGAGGCACCGTCATGTGAGAGGGAGAGGCACCGTCATGTGAGAGGGAGAGGCACCGTCATGTGAGAGGGAGAGGCACCGTCATGTGAGAGGGAGAGGCACCGTCATGTGAGAGGGAGAGGCACCGTCATGTGGAGAGGCACCGTCATGTGAGAGGGAGAGGCACCGTCATGGGGAGAGGCACCGTCATGTGGAGAGGCACCGTCATGTGAGAGGGAGAGGCACCGTCATGTGAGAGGGAGAGGCACCGTCATGTGAGAGGGAGAGGCACCGTCATGTGGAGAGGCACCGTCATGTGGAGAGGCACCTTCATGTGGAGAGGCACCGTCATGTGGAGAGGCACCGTCATGTGGAGAGGCACCGTCATGGGGAGAGGCACCGTCATGGGGAGAGGCACCGTCATGTGGAGAGGCACCGTCATGTGGAGAGGCACCGTCATGTGGAGAGGCACCGTCATGTGGAGAGGCACCGTCATGGGGAGAGGCACCGTCATGGGGAGAGGCACCGTCATGTGGAGAGGCACCGTCATGTGGAGAGGCACCGTCATGTGGAGAGGCACCGTCATGTGGAGAGGCACCGTCATGTGGAGAGGCACCGTCATGTGGAGAGGGAGAGGCACCGTCATGTGGAGAGGCACCGTCATGTGGAGAGGCACCGTCATGTGGAGAGGCACCGTCATGTGGAGAGGGAGAGGCACCGTCATGTGGAGAGGGAGAGGCACCGTCATGTGAGAGGGAGATGCACTGTCATGTCCAGCTAACCACCAACATAAACACAGTGTCGTCCCAGGTTGTTGGGTCGGAACCCAGGTTGTTGGGTCAGAACCCAGGTTGTTGGGCCAGAACCACTTCAATGCTCCTTGGTATAGATTCTACACAGTGTCTTCCCAGGTTGTTGGGTCAGAACCACATCAATGCTCCTTGGTATAGATTCTACACAGTGTCTTCCCAGGTTGTTGGGTCAGAACCACTTCAATGCTCCTTGGTATAGATTCTACACAGTGTCTTCCCAGGTTGTTGGGTCAGAACCACTTCAATGCTCCTTGGTATAGATTCTACAGTGTCTTCCCAGGGTGTTGGGTCAGAACCACATCAATGCTCCTTGATATAGATTCTACACAGTGTCGTCCCAGGTTGTTGGGTCAGAACCACTTCAATGCTCCTTGGTATAGATTCTACACAGTGTCTTCCCAGGTTGTTGGGTCAGAACCACATCAATGCTCCTTGATATAGATTCTACACAGTGTCGTCCCAGGTTGTTGGGTCAGAACCACTTCAATGCTCCTTGGTATAGATTCTACAGTGTCTTCCCAGGTTGTTGGGTCAGAACCACATCAATGCTCCTTGATATAGATTCTACACAGTGTCTTCCCAGGTTGTTGGGTCAGAACCACATCAATGCTCCTTGGTATAGATTCTACACAGTGTCTTCCCAGGTTGTTGGGTCAGAACCACATCAATGCTCCTTGGTATAGATTCTACACAGTGTCTTCCCAGGTTGTTGGGTCAGAACCACTTCAATGCTCCTTGGTATAGATTCTACAGTGTCTTCCCAGGTTGTTGGGTCAGAACAACATCAATGCTCCTTGGTATAGATTCTACACAGTGTCTTCCCAGGTTGTTGGGTCAGAACCACTTCAATGCTCCTTGGTATAGATTCTACACAGTGTCTTCCCAGGTTGTTGGGTCAGAACCACATCAATGCTCCTTGATATAGATTCTACACAGTGTCTTCCCAGGTTGTTGGGTCAGAACCACTTCAATGCTCCTTGGTATAGATTCTACACAGTGTCTTCCCAGGTTGTTGGGTCAGAACCACATCAATGCTCCTTGATATAGATTCTACACAGTGTCTGGAACTCTCTTGGAGGGTTGAGACATCGATCTTCCACCAGGAATTTGATCACTTGGTGTTTTGTTGATAGCGGTGGGAAAACGCTGTCTCAGGCACCGCTCCAGAATCTCCCATACGGGTTCGATTGGGTTCTGGTGACTGAGACGGCCGGGGCGTTATGGTTTACATCGTTTTTCATGCTCATCAAACCATTCAGTGGCCTCTCGTGTCCTGTGGAGGGTTGGCGTTGTCATCCTGTGAGGGCCAAGCCAAGGTAGCCATAATAATGGTCAAAATACTGGCCTGCCTAGCATTTTTATACATGCTCCTAAGCATGATGGGATGTTAACTGCTTAATTAACTTCTTGGCGCACCCATCCCGTTAGCGGGATCATTTTCGTCAACATCCGCTGAATTGCAGAGCGCCAAATTCAAATTAAATTACTACAAATATTTAATTTTCGTGAAATCACAAGTGCAATATAGCAAAACACATCTTAACTTGTTGTTAATCCACCTGGCGTGTCAGATTTCATAAAAGCTTTTCGGCGAAAGCTATCCAAGCGTTTATGTTAGGACATCTCTCTCAGTAGACAAAACATTACAAACAGCTAGCAGCAAAATCGATTGGTCACGAAAGTCAGAAAAGCAATACAGTGAATCGCTTACCTTTGATGATCTTCGTATGTTTGCACTCACAAGACTCCCAGTTACACAATAAATGTTTTGTTTTGTTCCATAAAGATGATAATTTTTATATCCTAAAACGTCCATTTGGTTGGCGCGTTTTGTTGAGTATCCGTAAAGTTCGTAGGAACATGTCAAAGTTTTTTAATAATCAATCCTCAGGTTGTTTTTACAATAAATAATCAATAGGAGAGAGAGAGAAAATGTCTGCTCCAAGCTGCTCACGTATGCAAAACTCTGCTGGCACCCAGCCATCCAATGACGCGATGTGATCGTTCTCGCTCATTTTTTCAGAATAAAAGCCTGAAACTATGTCTAAAGACTGTTCACGCCATGTGGAAGCCATAGGAAATGTAATCTGGTTGATATCCCTTTAAATGGAGGGAAGGCATGCAATGGAGGTTTCAGAAAAAACAGCACTTCCTGGTTGGATTTTCCTCAGGTTTCTCCTGCAATATCAGTTATGTTATACTCACAGACAATATTTTGACAGTTTTGGAAACTTTAGAGTGTTTTCTATCCTAATCTGACAATTATATGCATATTCTTGATTCCGGGCCTGAGAAATAGGCCCGGAAATACTGCCCCCTACACTCAAGAGGTTAACTCAGGAATCACACCTGTGTGGAAGCACCTGCTTTCAATATACTTTGTATCATTTACTAAATTGTTTCCATTATTTTGACAGTTACCTGTATATTCATTCTCTCCCTGTCTCTCTCTCTCTCTCTGTGTCTGTCTCTCTCTCTCTCTCTCTCTCTCTGTCTCTCTCTGTCTCTCTCTCCCTCTCTCTGTCTCTCTGTCTGTCTCTCTCTCTCTCTCTCTCTCTCGCTCTCTGTCTCTCTTTGTCTCTCTCTCTCTGTCTCTCTCTCCCTCTCTCTGTCTCTCTGTCTGTCTCTCTCTCTCTCGCTCTCTCTCTCTCTCTCGCTCTCTCTCTCTCTCTCGCTCTCTGTCTCTCTTTGTCTCTCTCTCTCTGTCTCTCTCTCCCTCTCTCTGTCTCTCTCTCTGTCTGTCTCTCTCTCTCTCTCTCGCTCTCTGTCTCTCTTTGTCTCTCTCTCTCTGTCTCTCTCTCTGTCTCTCTCTCTCTCTCTGTCTCTCTCTCTGTCTCTCTCTCTGTGTCTCTCTGTGTCTCTCTCTGTCTCTCTCTCTCTGTCTCTCTGTCTCAGGTGGGTGACACGTCCTTTGACCTCCCCGAGGCTAATGTTCTGATCCAGATCTCCTCTCATGGGGGTTCTCGCAGACAGGAGGCTCAGAGGCTGGGCAGGGTGCTGCGAGCCAAGAAAGGTGTGTGTGTGTGTGTGTGTGTGTGTGTGTGTGTGTGTGTGTGTGTGTGTGTGTAACCGTATGTATTGTGGTCAAATGCAATAATTGATTCGAAGTGAAGTTGACCAGTATTTTCCTATTTCCCCTTTCCACACACACACCTACACACACACCTACACACACACACACACACACACACACACACACACACACACACACACACCTACACACACACACCTACACACACACACCTACACACACACACACACACACACACACACACCTCCACACACACCACACACCTCCCCCTCCACCCAGGTATGGTCGCGGAGGAGTATAATGCCTACTTCTACTCGTTGGTGTCTCAGGATACTCAGGAGATGGCCTACAGCACCAAGAGACAGAGGTTCCTAGTGGACCAGGGATACAGCTTCAAGGTTACTATACAATACTAACCCTACAGTACCAAGAGACAAAGGTTCCTAGTGGACCAGGGATACAGCTTCAAGGTTACTATACAATACTAACCCTACAGTACCAAGAGGTCCGATACTATACAATACTAACCCTACAGTACCAAGAGGTCCGTTACTATACAATACTAACCCTACAGTACCAAGAGACCAGAGGTCTGTTACGATACAATACTAACCCTACAGTACCAAGAGGTCCGTTACTATACAATACGAACCCTACAGTACCAAGAGGTCCGTTACTATACAATACGAACCCTACAGTACCAAGAGACCAGAGGTCTGATACTATACAATACTAACCCTACAGTACCAAGAGACCAGAGGTCTGTTACTATACAATACTAACCCTACAGTACCAAGAGGTCCGTTACTATACAATACTAACCCTACAGTACCAAGAGGTCCGATACTATACAATACTAACCCTACAGTACCAAGAGGTCCGATACTATACAATACTAACCCTACAGTACCAAGAGACCAGAGGTCTGATACTATACAATACTAACCCTACAGTACCAAGAGGTCCATTACTATACAATACTAACCCTACAGTACCAAGAGACCAGAGGTCCGATACTATACAATACTAACCCTACAGTACCAAGAGGTCCGTTACTATACAATACTAACCCTACAGTACCAAGAGACCAGAGGTCCGATACTATACAATACTAACCCTACAGTACCAAGAGGTCCGTTACTATACAACACTAACCCTACAGCACCAAGAGACCAGAGGTCCGTTACTATACAATACTAACCCTACAGTACCAAGAGGTCCGAAACTATACAATACTAACCCTACAGTACCAAGAGGTCCGTTACTATACAATACTAACCCTACAGCACCAAGAGACCAGAGATCCGTTACTATACAATACTAACCCTACAGTACCAAGAGGTCCGTTACTATACAATACTAACCCTACAGCACCAAGAGACCAGAGGTCCGTTACTATACAATACTAACCCTACAGCACCAAGAGACCAGAGGTCCGTTACTATACAATACTAACCCTACAGTACCAAGAGACCAGAGGTCTGATACTATACAATACTAACCCTACAGCACCAAGAGACCAGAGGTCCGTTACTATACAATACTAACCCTACAGTACCAAGAGACCAGAGGTCCGTTACTATACAATACTAACCCTACAGTACCAAGAGACCAGAGGTCCGTTACTATACAATACTAACCCTACAGTACCAAGAGACCAGAGGTCTGATACTATACAATACTAACCCTACAGCACCAAGAGGCCAGAGGTCCGTTACTATACAATACTAACCCTACAGTACCAAGAGACCAGAGGTCCGTTACTATACAATACTAACCCTACAGTACCAAGAGGTCCGTTACTATACAATACTAACCCTACAGCACCAAGAGACCAGAGGTCCATTACTATACAATACTAACCCTACAGTACCAAGAGGTCTGTTACTATACAATACTAACCCTACAGTACCAAGAGACCAGAGGTCCGTCACTATACAATACTAACCCTACAGTACCAAGAGGTCCGTTACTATACAATACTAACCCTACAGTACCAAGAAGTCTGTTACTATACAATACTAACCCAACAGTACCAAGAGACAGAGGTTCCTAGTGGACCAGGGATACAGCTTCAAGGTTACTATACAATACTAACCCTACAGTACCAAGAGGTCCGATACTATACAATACTAACCCTACAGTACCAAGAGGTCTGTTACTATACAATACTAACCCTACAGTACCAAGAGGTCCGTTTCTATACAATACTAACCCTACAGCACCAAGAGACCAGAGGTCCGTTACTATACAATACTAACCCTACAGTACCAAGAGGTCCGTTACTATACAATACTAACCCTACAGCACCAAGAGGTCCGATACTATACAATACTAACCCTACAGTACCAAGAGACCAGAGGTCCGTTACTATACAATACTAACCCTACAGTACCAAGAGGTCTGTTACTATACAATACTAACCCTACAGTACCAAGAGGTCCGATACTATACAATACTAACCCTACAGTACCAAGAGGTCCGATACTATACAATACTAACCCTACAGTACCAAGAGGTCCGTTACTATACAATACTAACCCTACAGTACCAAGAGGTCCGTTACTATACAATACTAACCCTACAGTACCAAGAGACCAGAGGTCTGTTACTATACAATACTAACCCTACAGTACCAAGAGGTCTGTTACTATACAATACTAACCCTACAGTACCAAGAGGTCTGTTACTATACAATACTAACCCTACAGTACCAAGAGGTCTGTTACTATACAATACTAACCCTACAGTACCAAGAGGTCCGTTACTATACAATACTAACCCTACAGTACCAAGAGGTCTGTTACTATACAATACTAACCCTACAGCACCAAGAGGTCCGTTACTATACAATACTAACCCTACAGCACCAAGAGGTCCGTTACTATACAATACTAACCCTACAGTACCAAGAGGTCCGATACTATACAATACTAACCCTACAGTACCAGGAGGTCTGTTACTATACAATACTAACCCTACAGTACCAAGAGACCAGAGGTCCGTTACTATACAATACTAACCCTACAGTACCAAGAGACCAGAGGTCCGATACTATACAATACTAACCCTACAGTATCAAGAGACCAGAGGTCCATTACTATGCAATACTAACCCTACAGTACCAAGAGACCAGAGGTCCGTTACTATACAATACTAACCCTCTACAGTACCAAGAGGTCCGTTACTATACAATACTAACCCTACAGTACCAAGAGGTCCGTTAATATACAATACTAACCCTACAGTACCAAGAGGTCCGTTACTATACAATACTAACCCTACAGTACCAAGAGGTCCGTTACTATACAATACTAACCCTACAGTACCAAGAGGTCCGTTACTATACAATACTAACCCTACAGTACCAAGAGGTCCGTTACTATACAATACTAACCCTACAGTACCAAGAGACCAGAGGTCCGTTACTATACAATACTAACCCTACAGTATCAAGAGGTCCGATACTATACAATACTAACCCTACAGTATCAAGAGGTCCGTTAATATACAATACTAACCCTACAGTACCCAGAGGTCCGTTACTATACAATACTAACCCTACAGTACCAAGAGGTCCGTTACTATACAATACTAACCCTACAGTACCAAGAGACCAGAGGTCCGTTACTATACAATACTAACCCTACAGTACCAAGAGACCAGAGGTCCGATACTATACAATACTAACCCTACAGTATCAAGAGGTCCGTTAATATACAATACTAACCCTACAGTACCCAGAGGTCCGTTACTATACAATACTAACCCTACAGTACCAAGAGGTCCGTTACTATACAATACTAACCCTACAGTACCAAGAGATCAGAGGTCCGTTACTATACAATACTAACCCTACAGCACCAAGAGACCAGAGGTCCGATACTATACAATACTAACCCTACAGTACCAAGAGGTCCGATACTATACAATACTAACCCTACAGTATCAAGAGGTCCGTTAATATACAATACTAACCCTACAGTACCAAGAGGTCCGTTACTATACAATACTAACCCTACAGCACCAAGAGACCAGAGGTCCGTTACTATACAATACTAACCCTACAGTACCAAGAGGTCCGTTACTATACAATACTAACCCTACAGTACCAAGAGATCAGAGGTCCGTTACTATACAATACTAACCCTACAATACCAAGAGACCAGAGGTCCGTTACTATACAATACTAACCCTACAGTACCAAGAGGTCCGTTACTATACAATACTAACCCTACAGCACCAAGAGACCAGAGGTCCGTTACTATACAATACTAACCCTACAATACCAAGAGACCAGAGGTCCGTTACTATACAATACTAACCCTACAGTACCAAGAGGTCCGTTACTATACAATACTAACCCTACAGTACCAAGAGACCAGAGGTCCGTTACTATACAATACTAACCCTACAGCACCAAGAGGTCCGGTACTATACAATACTAACCCTACAGTACCAAGAGGTCTGTTACTATACAATACTAACCCTACAGTACCAAGAGACCAGAGGTCCGTTACTATACAATACTAACCCTACAGTACCAAGAGGTCCGTTACTATACAATACTAATCCTACAGTACCAAGAGGTCCGTTACTATACAATACCAACCCTACAGTACCAAGAGACCAGAGGTCCGTTACTATCCATTATTATGGGGGTGTTTTTGGACTTAAAAACATAGTTAAATAGTTTTGCTGGAGACATGCTTTTAAAGGGATAGTTGGAGATTTTGGCTATTAACCCCAAAAGTTCAATGTCAGCGCCACTGCAGACCCCCCTTCTCACACAACCCTGCTCTCTGTCCTGATCACATGTAAATGGCAGATACTGAATGACCTGTGGAGCTCTGAGGTTCCGGAACTTTGGAGCTCTGATGTTCCAGAACATTGGAGCTCTGAGGTTCCGGAAGATTGGAGCTCTGAGGTTCCGGGAACATTGGAGCTCTGAGGTTCCGGGAACATTGGAGCTCTGAGGTTCCGGAACATACTTTCAAGAAAAAAGTATTTTTAGTTTGACCTGATCACAGAGTTGGGGGAAGAGTGCTCTAGTTTGCTCCGGCTCAAATTAAGCACTGATCTAATCTATGTCCTTCCCCCTCTCTCTCTGTCCTCCTCCTCCTCCTCCCTAATCTCCTCCTCTCCACCAGGTCATCACTAAAATGGCGGGGATGGAGGAGGATAATCTGATGTTCTCCTCCAGAGAGGAGCAGTATCAGCTGCTCCAGAAGGTTCTGGCGGCTACAGACCTCGACGCAGAGGAGGAAGTGGTCATCGGAGAGAATGGACGGCCAATGGTATGTATGCACACCTCTTATCAATCAATCAATCAATCAATCAATCAATCAATGAAATGTGGACATCCGTTCTGGTTTGACTTCTGTCTGTCCAGCATGGGAAACGCATCTGGTCTGTCAAATTCTGAAGTCAGGCATTTAAAACCTTTAAAACCTTATAAACTCTCTTTCCCCTCCAGTTCTATATTCTAACCTCTCTCTTTCTTATTCTAACCTCTCTCTCTCTCCTTCAGTTCTATATTCTAACCTCTCTCTCTCCCCTCCAATTCTATATTCTAACCTCTCTCTCTCCCCTCCAGTTCTATATTCTAACCTCTCTCTCTCTCCTCCAGTTCTATATTCTAACCTCTCTCTTTCCCCTCCAATTCTATATTCTAACCTCTCTCTCTCTTATTCTAATCTCTCTCTTTCCCCTCCAGTTCTATATTCTAACCTCTCTCTCTCTTATTCTAACCTCTCTCTCTCTCTCTCTCCCCTCCAGTTCTATATTCTAACCTCTCTCTTTCCCCTCCAGTTCTATATTCTAACCTCTCTCTCTCTTATTCTAACCTCTCTTTCCCCTCCAGTTCTATATTCTAACCTCTCTCTCTCTTATTCTAACCTCTCTCTTTCCCCTCCAGTTCTATATTCTAACCTCTCTCTTTCCCCTCCAGTTCTATATTCTAACCTCTCTCTCTCTTATTCTAACCTCTCTCTTTCGCCTCCAATTCTATATTCTAACCTCTTTCTCTCCAGTTCTATATTCTAAAATCTCTCTCCAGTTCTATATTCTAAACTCTCTCTCTCCCCTCCAGTTCTATATTCTAACCTCTCTCTCTCCAGTTCTATATTCTAAACTCTCTCTCTCTCCAGTTCTATATTCTAAACTCTCTCTTCCCTCCAGTTCTATATTCTAACCTCTCTCTCTCCCTTCCAGTTCTATATTCTAACCTCTCTCTCTCCAGTTCTATATTCTAAACTCTCTCTCTCTCCAGTTCTATATTCTAAACTCTCTCTTCCCTCCAGTTCTATATTCTAACCTCTCTCTCTCCCTTCCAGTTCTATATTCTAACCTCTCTCTCTCCAGTTCTATATTCTAAACTCTCTCTCTCTACAGTTCTATATTCTAAACTCTCTCTCCCTCCAGTTCTATATTCTAACCTCTCTCTCTCCTCCAGTTCTATATTCTAACCTCTCTCTCTCCCCTCCAGTTCTATATTCTAACCTCTCTCTCTCCTCCAGTTCTATATTCTAACCTCTCTCTCTCCTCCAGTTCTATATTCTAACCTCTCTCTCTCCTCCAGTTCTATATTCTAACCTCTCTCTCTCCCCCTCCAGTTCTATATTCTAACCTCTCTCTCTCCTCCAGTTCTATATTCTAACCTCTCTCTCTCCTCCAGTTCTATATTCTAACCTCTCTCTCCCCCTCCAGTTCTATATTCTAGCCTCTCTCTCTCTCTCTCTCCAGTTCTATATTCTAACCTCTCTCTCTCTCTCCAGTTCTATATTCTAACCTCTCTCTCTCTCCTCCAGTTCTATATTCTAACCTCTCTCTCTCCCCTCCAGTTCTATATTCTAACCTCTCTCTCTCCTCCAGTTCTATATTCTAACCTCTCTCTCTCCAGTTCTATATTCTAAACTCTCTCTCTCTCTCTCCAGTTCTATATTCTAACCTCTCTCTCCCCTCCAGTTCTATATTCTAACCTCTCTCTCTCCCCTCCAGTTCTATATTCTAACCTCTCTCTCCCCTCCAGTTCTATATTCTAACCTCTCTCTCTCTCCGCTCCAGTTCTATATTCTAACCTCTCTCTCCCCTCCAGTTCTATATTCTAACCTCTCTCTCTCCACTCCAGTTCTATATTCTAAACTCTCTCTCCCCTCCAGTTCTATATTCTAACCTCTCTCTCTCCCCTCCAGTTCTATATTCTAACCTCTCTCTCTCCCCTCCAGTTCTATATTCTAACCTCTCTCTCTCCACTCCAGTTCTATATTCTAACCTCTCTCTCTCTCTCTCCAGTTCTATATTCTAAACTCTCTCTCTCCCCTCCAGTTCTATATTCTAAACTCTCTCTCTCTCCAGTTCTATATTCTAACCTCTCTCTCTCCCTCTCTCTCTCCCCTCCAGTTCTATATTCTAAACTCTCTCTCTCCCCTCCAGTTCTATATTCTAAACTCTCTCTCTCTCCAGTTCTATATTCTAACCTCTCTCTCTCCCTTCCAGTTCTATATTCTAACCTCTCTCTCTCCAGTTCTATATTCTAAACTCTCTCTCTCTACAGTTCTATATTCTAAACTCTCTCTCCCTCCAGTTCTATATTCTAACCTCTCTCTCTCCTCCAGTTCTATATTCTAACCTCTCTCTCTCCCCTCCAGTTCTATATTCTAACCTCTCTCTCTCCTCCAGTTCTATATTCTAACCTCTCTCTCTCCTCCAGTTCTATATTCTAACCTCTCTCTCTCCCCCTCCAGTTCTATATTCTAACCTCTCTCTCTCCTCCAGTTCTATATTCTAACCTCTCTCTCTCCTCCAGTTCTATATTCTAACCTCTCTCTCCCCCTCCAGTTCTATATTCTAGCCTCTCTCTCTCTCTCTCTCCAGTTCTATATTCTAACCTCTCTCTCTCTCTCCAGTTCTATATTCTAACCTCTCTCTCTCTCCTCCAGTTCTATATTCTAACCTCTCTCTCTCCCCTCCAGTTCTATATTCTAACCTCTCTCTCTCCTCCAGTTCTATATTCTAACCTCTCTCTCTCCAGTTCTATATTCTAAACTCTCTCTCTCTCTCTCCAGTTCTATATTCTAACCTCTCTCTCCCCTCCAGTTCTATATTCTAACCTCTCTCTCTCCCCTCCAGTTCTATATTCTAACCTCTCTCTCCCCTCCAGTTCTATATTCTAACCTCTCTCTCTCCGCTCCAGTTCTATATTCTAACCTCTCTCTCCCCTCCAGTTCTATATTCTAACCTCTCTCTCTCCACTCCAGTTCTATATTCTAAACTCTCTCTCCCCTCCAGTTCTATATTCTAACCTCTCTCTCTCCCCTCCAGTTCTATATTCTAACCTCTCTCTCTCCCCTCCAGTTCTATATTCTAACCTCTCTCTCTCCACTCCAGTTCTATATTCTAACCTCTCTCTCTCTCTCTCCAGTTCTATATTCTAAACTCTCTCTCTCCCCTCCAGTTCTATATTCTAAACTCTCTCTCTCTCCAGTTCTATATTCTAACCTCTCTCTCTCCCTCTCTCTCTCCACTCCAGTTCTATATTCTAAACTCTCTCTCCCCTCCAGTTCTATATTCTAACCTCTCTCTCTCCCCTCCAGTTCTATATTCTAACCTCTCTCTCTCCCCTCCAGTTCTATATTCTAACCTCTCTCTCTCCACTCCAGTTCTATATTCTAACCTCTCTCTCTCTCTCTCCAGTTCTATATTCTAAACTCTCTCTCTCCCCTCCAGTTCTATATTCTAAACTCTCTCTCTCTCCAGTTCTATATTCTAACCTCTCTCTCTCCCTCTCTCTCTCCCCTCCAGTTCTATATTCTAAACTCTCTCTCTCTCCAGTTCTATATTCTAACCTCTCTCTCTCCCCTCCAGTTCTATATTCTAACCTCTCTCTCTCTTATTCTAACCTCTCTTTCCCCTCCAGTTCTATATTCTAACCTCTCTCTCTCTTATTCTAACCTCTCTCTTTCCCCTCCAGTTCTATATTCTAACCTCTCTCTTTCCCCTCCAGTTCTATATTCTAACCTCTCTCTCTCTTATTCTAACCTCTCTCTTTCCCCTCCAATTCTATATTCTAACCTCTTTCTCTCCAGTTCTATATTCTAAAATCTCTCTCCAGTTCTATATTCTAAACTCTCTCTCTCCCCTCCAGTTCTATATTCTAACCTCTCTCTCTCCAGTTCTATATTCTAAACTCTCTCTCTCTCCAGTTCTATATTCTAAACTCTCTCTTCCCTCCAGTTCTATATTCTAACCTCTCTCTCTCCCTTCCAGTTCTATATTCTAACCTCTCTCTCTCCAGTTCTATATTCTAAACTCTCTCTCTCTCCAGTTCTATATTCTAAACTCTCTCTTCCCTCCAGTTCTATATTCTAACCTCTCTCTCTCCTCCAGTTCTATATTCTAACCTCTCTCTCTCTCCAGTTCTATATTCTAACCTCTCTCTCTCTCTCTCCAGTTCTATATTCTAACCTCTCTCTCTCCCCTCCAGTTCTATATTCTAACCTCTCTCTCCCCTCCAGTTCTATATTCTAAACTCTCTCTCTCCCCTCCAGTTCTATATTCTAACCTCTCTCTCTCTCTCTCCAGTTCTATATTCTAACCTCTCTCTCTCCTCCAGTTCTATATTCTAACCTCTCTCTCCCCCTCCAGTTCTATATTCTAACCTCTCTCTCTCTCTCCAGTTCTATATTCTAAACTCTCTCTCCCCTCCAGTTCTATATTCTATCCTCTCTCTCTCCCCTCCAGTTTTATATTCTAACCTCTCTCTCTCCCCAGTTCTATATTCTAACCTCTCTCTCTCTCCAGTTCTATATTCTAACCTCTCTCTCTCCCCAGTTCTATATTCTAACCTCTCTCCCCTCCAGTTCTATATTCTAACCTCTCTCTCTTCAGTTCTATATTCTAACCTCTCTCTCTCCAGTTCTATATTCTAAACTCTCTCTCCCCTCCAGTTCTATATTCTAACCTCTCTCTCTCCAGTTCTATATTCTAAACTCTCTCTCCCCTCCAGTTCTATATTCTAACCTCTCTCTCTCCCCTCCAGTTCTATATTCTAACCTCTCTCTCTCTCCAGTTCTATATTCTAACCTCTCTCTCCAGTTCTATATTCTAACCTCTCTCTCTCCAGTTCTATATTCTAACCTCTCTCTCTCCAGTTCTATATTCTAACCTCTCTCTCTCCTCCAGTTCTATATTCTAACCTCTCTCTCTCCCCTCCAGTTCTATATTCTAACCTCTCTCTCTCTCCAGTTCTATATTCTAACCTCTCTCTCCAGTTCTATATTCTAACCTCTCTCTCCAGTTCTATATTCGAACCTCTCTCTCTCTATCCAGTTCTATATTCTAACCTCGCTCTCTCCCCTCCAGTTCTATATTCTAACCTCGCTCTCTCCCCTCCAGTTCTATATTCTAACCTCGCTCTCTCCCCTCCAGTTCTATATTCTAACCTCTCTCTCTCCCCTCCAGTTCTATATTCTAACCTCTCTCTCTCTCCAGTTCTATATTCTAACCTCTCTCTCCAGTTCTATATTCAAACCTCTCTCTCTCTCTCCAGTTCTATATTCTAACCTCTCTCTCCAGTTCTATATTCGAACCTCTCTCTCTCTATCCAGTTCTATATTCTAACCTCCCTCTCTCTCTCTCTCTCCAGTTCTATATTCTAACCTCTCTCTCTCTCTCCAGTTCTATATTCTAACCTCTCTCTCTCTCTCCAGTTCTATATTCTAACCTCTCTCTCTCTCCCCAGTTCCAGCGGAGGCCAGGTACCATGAGCTCCATGTCCGGGGCTGATGATTCTGTCTACATGGAGTATCTAACCTCTCTCTCTCTCCCCAGTTCCAGCGGAGGCCAGGTACCATGAGCTCCATGTCCGGGGCTGATGATTCTGTCTACATGGAGTATCTAACCTCTCTCTCTCTCCCCAGTTCCAGCGGAGGCCAGGTACCATGAGCTCCATGTCCGGGGCTGACGATTCTGTCTACATGGAGTATCTAACCTCTCTCTCTCTCCCCAGTTCCAGCGGAGGCCAGGTACCATGAGCTCCATGTCCGGGGCTGATGATTCTGTCTACATGGAGTATCGCTCTAGAGGCAACCGGGCCCACCTGGGTAACAACATCCACCCGCTCTTCAAGCGCTTCAGGAAGGGCCCGTAGGTCTCTGCTCTATTCTGCTGCACCATATAGGGAATAAGGCGTTACTGTGGGATGCTGCCAGGGTGTTGTGGAACGGGTTCCTAGACTCAGGGTCAGAAATGCGTTTGAAATAAAACAGGAATTTTTGGGATTCGTTTGTATATTTTTTTATTGTTTGCAGAATCAGTTTCTCAACCAAGTGTCCAAACGCTGTCACGCCCCTCTACCCTCCCCTCTACCCTACCCTCTACCCTACCCTCTACCCTACCCTCTACCCTCCCCTCTACCCTACCCTCCCCTTTACCCTCTACCCTACCCTCTACCCTACCCTCTACCCTCCCCTCTACCCTACCCTCTACCCTACCCTCTACCCTACCCTCTACCCTCCCCTTTACCCTCCCCTTTACCCTCTACCCTACCCTACCCTCTACCCTACCCTCTACCCTACCCTCTACCCTACCCTCTACCCTACCCTCTACCCTACCCTCTACCCTCCCCTTTACCCTCCCCTTTACCCTCTACCCTACCCTACCCTCTACCCTACCCTCTACCCTCCCCTCTACCCTACCCTCCCCTTTACCCTCTACCCTACCCTCTACCCTCCCCTTTACCCTCTACCCTCCCCTCTACCCTACCCTCCCCTTTACCCTCTACCCTACCCTCTACCCTCCCCTTTACCCTCCCCTCTACCCTCTACCCTCCCCTCTACCCTACCCTCCCCTTTACCCTCTACCCTCCCCTCTACCCTACCCTCCCCTTTACCCTCTACCCTCCCCTCTACCCTACCCTCTACCCTCCCCTCTACCCTACCCTCTACCCTACCCTCTACCCTACCCTCTACCCTACCCTCTACCCTACCCTCTACCCTACCCTCTACCCTCCCCTCTACCCTACCCTCTACCCTACCCTCTACCCTACCCTCTACCCTACCCTCTACCCTACCCTCTACCCTACCCTCTACCCTACCCTCTACCCTCCCCTCTACCCTACCCTCTACCCTACCCTCTACCCTACCCTCTACCCTACCCTCTACCCTCCCCTTTACCCTCCCCTTTACCCTCTACCCTACCCTACCCTCTACCCTACCCTCTACCCTACCCTCTACCCTACCCTCTACCCTCCCCTCTACCCTACCCTCTACCCTACCCTCTACCCTACCCTCTACCCTACCCTCTACCCTCCCCTTTACCCTCCCCTTTACCCTCTACCCTACCCTACCCTCTACCCTACCCTCTACCCTACCCTCTACCCTACCCTCTACCCTACCCTCTACCCTACCCTCTACCCTACCCTCTACCCTCCCCTCTACCCTACCCTCCCCTTTACCCTCCCCTTTACCCTCTACCCTACCCTCCCCTTTACCCTACCCTCTACCCTCCCCTCTACCCTACCCTCCCCTTTACCCTCCCCTCTACCCTCTACCCTCCCCTCTACCCTACCCTCTACCCTACCCTCTACCCTACCCTCTACCCTCCCCTCTACCCTACCCTCTACCCTACCCTCTACCCTCCCCTCTACCCTACCCTCCCCTTTACCCTCCCCTCTACCCTCTACCCTCCCCTCTACCCTACCCTCTACCCTACCCTCTACCCTACCCTCTACCCTCCCCTCTACCCTACCCTCCCCTCTACCCTACCCTCCCCTCTACCCTCTACCCTCCCCTCTACCCTACCCTCTACCCTACCCTCTACCCTACCCTCTACCCTCCCCTTTACCCTCCCCTCTACCCTCTACCCTCCCCTCTACCCTCCCCTTTACCCTCCCCTCTACCCTCCCCTCTACCCTACCCTCTACCCTACCCTCTACCCTACCCTCTACCCTCCCCTCTACCCTACCCTCCCCTCTACCCTACCCTCCCCTCTACCCTACCCTCCCCTCTACCCTACCCTCCCCTCTACCCTCTACCCTCCCCTCTACCCTACCCTCTACCCTACCCTCTACCCTACCCTCTACCCTCCCCTTTACCCTCCCCTCTACCCTCTACCCTACCCTCTACCCTACCCTCTACCCTACCCTCTACCCTCCCCTTTACCCTCCCCTCTACCCTCTACCCTCCCCTCTACCCTCCCCTTTACCCTCCCCTCTACCCTCTACCCTCCCCTCTACCCTACCCTCTACCCTACCCTCTACCCTACCCTCTACCCTCCCCTCTACCCTACCCTCCCCTCTACCCTCCCCTCTACCCTCTACCCTCCCCTCTACCCTACCCTCCCCTTTACCCTCCCCTCTACTCTCACCCTACCCCCTACCCTACCCTCTACCCTACCCTACCCTCTACCCTCCCCTCTACCCTACCCTCCCCTTTACCCTCCCCTTTACCCTCTACCCTACCCTCCCCTTTACCCTACCCTCTACCCTACCCTCTACTCTCACCCTACCCCCTACCCTACCCTCTACCCTACCCTCCCCTTTACCCTACCCTCTACCCTACCCTACCCTCACCCTACCCTCTACCCTCACCCTACCCTCTACCCTACCCTCTACTCTCACCCTACCCTCTACCCTACCCTCCCCTTTACCCTACCCTCTACCCTACCCTCTACTCTCACCCTACCCTCTACCCTACCCTCCCCTTTACCCTACCCTCTACCCTACCCTACCCTCTACCCTACCCTCTACTCTCACCCTACCCTCTACCCTACCCTCTACTCTCACCCTACCCTCTACCCTACCCTCCCCTTTACCCTACCCTCTACTCTCCCCTACCCTCTACTCTCACCCTACCCTCTACCCTACCCTCCCCTTTACCCTACCCTCTACTCTCACTCTACCCTCTACCCTACCCTCCCCTTTACCCTACCCTCCACCCTACCCTCTACCCTACCCTACCCTCTACCCTACCCTCTACCCTACCCTCTACCCTACCCTCCCCTTTACCCTACCCTCTACTCTCACCCTACCCTCTACCCTACCCTTTACCCTACCCTCTACTCTCACCCTACCCTCTACCCTACCCTTTACCCTACCCTCTACTCTCACCCTACCCTCTACCCTCTACTCTACCCTACCCTCCCCTTTACCCTCTACCCTACCCCCTACCCTACCCTACCCTCTACTCTCACCCTACCCTCTACCCTACCCTCTACTCTCACCCTACCCTCTACCCTACCCTCTACCCTACAATACCCTCTACCCTACCCTCCCCTTTACCCTCCCCTTTACCCTCTACCCTACCCTCCCCTTTACCCTACCCTCTACCCTACCCTCTACTCTCACCCTACCCCCTACCCTACCCTCTACCCTACCCTCCCCTTTACCCTACCCTCTACCCTACCCTACCCTCACCCTACCCTCTACCCTCACCCTACCCTCTACCCTACCCTCTACTCTCACCCTACCCTCTACCCTACCCTCCCCTTTACCCTACCCTCTACCCTACCCTCTACTCTCACCCTACCCTCTACCCTACCCTCCCCTTTACCCTACCCTCTACCCTACCCTACCCTCTACCCTACCCTCTACTCTCACCCTACCCTCTACCCTACCCTCTACTCTCACCCTACCCTCTACCCTACCCTCCCCTTTACCCTACCCTCTACTCTCCCCTACCCTCTACTCTCACCCTACCCTCTACCCTACCCTCCCCTTTACCCTACCCTCTACTCTCACTCTACCCTCTACCCTACCCTCCCCTTTACCCTACCCTCCACCCTACCCTCTACCCTACCCTACCCTCTACCCTACCCTCTACCCTACCCTCTACCCTACCCTCCCCTTTACCCTACCCTCTACTCTCACCCTACCCTCTACCCTACCCTCTACCCTACCCTTTACCCTACCCTCTACTCTCACCCTACCCTCTACCCTACCCTTTACCCTACCCTCTACTCTCACCCTACCCTCTACCCTCTACTCTACCCTACCCTCCCCTTTACCCTCTACCCTACCCCCTACCCTACCCTACCCTCTACTCTCACCCTACCCTCTACCCTACCCTCTACTCTCACCCTACCCTCTACCCTACCCTCTACCCTACAATACCCTCTACCCTACCCTCCCCTTTACCCTCCCCTTTACCCTCTACCCTACCCTCTACCCTACCCTACCCTCTACTCTCCCCTACCCTCTACTCTCACCCTACCCTCTACCCTACCCTACCCTCTACCCTACCCTCTACTCTCACCCTACCCTCTACCCTACCCTCCCCTTTACCCTACCCTCTACCCTACCCTACCCTCTACCCTACCCTTTACTCTCACCCTACCCTCTACCCTACCCTCTACTCTCACCCTACCCTCTACCCTACCCTCCCCTTTACCCTACCCTCTACCCTACCCTACCCTCTACCCTACCCTCTACTCTCACCCTACCCTCTACCCTACCCTCCCCTTTACCCTACCCTCTACTCTCACCCTACCCTCCACCCTACCCTACCCCCTACCCTACCCTTTACCCTACCCTCTACCCTAACCCCCCCTCTACCCTACCCTCCCTCTATCCTACCCTCCCTCTACCCTCCCTCTGTCCTACCCTCCCTCTACCCTCCCTCTACCCTCCCTCTACCCTCCCTCTACCCCCTACCCTCCCTCTACCTTCCCTCTACCCTCCCTCTGTCCTACCCTCCCTCTACCCTCTACCCTCCCTCTACCCTCTACCCCCTACCCTCCTTCTACCCTCCTTCTACCCTCCCTCTACCCTCAGACCTCCCTCTACCCTCCCTCTACCCCCTCCCCTCCCTCTACCCCCTCCCCTCCCTCTACCCTCCCCCCCTCTACCCTCCCCCCTCCCTCTCCCCTCCGTCTACCCTCCCCCCTCCCTCCCTCCCCTCCCTCCCCCTCCCCTCCCTCTAACCTCCCTATACCCTCCCCCTCCCCTCCCTCTAACCTCCCTATACCCTCCCCTCCCCTGCCTCCCTCACCCTCCCCCCCCCTCTACCCTCCCCCCTCCCTCTAACCTCCCTATACCCTCCCCATCCCCTCCCTCTCCCCTCCGTCTACCCTCCCCCCTCCCTCCCTCCCCTCCCCCCCCCCCCCCCTCCCTCTAACCTCCCTATACCCTCCCCCTCCCCTCCCTCTAACCTCCCTATACCCTCCCCCTCCCCTGCCTCCCTCACCCTCCCCTCCCTCTACCCTCCCCCCTCCCTCTCCCCTCCCTCTAACCTCCCTATACCCTCCCCTGCCTCCCTCACCCTCCCCTCCCTCTACCCTCCCAATCTCTCCCACAATATATTGTAATGTTTACTAGTTGTTAATCAGTTGATTTGTTAAGAGTGAAAACATGTTGTCCTGTCTCAGAGTCATTACTCTAATCCTAATAAAATAATGACAGGAGTGTAATTGGTGTTTTGGTTGCTGTTCACAGTCTGGTTTAATGAGCTGAGGGCCGTGGACAGAACACTACGTCTGTCATCAGCCGTTGTTAAAGGGGTTAGACATCATCCTCAGGACACCCAGTTAAAAACCTGGATCCTACCATGAACCCCTCCCCCTACCCTCCCTGAATCCTACCATGAACCCCTCCCTCTACCCTACCCTGGATCCTACCATGAACCCCTCCCTCTACCCTCCCTCTACCCTACCCTCCCTCTACCCTCCCCTCCCCTAACATGAACCCCTCCCCCTACCCTCCCTCTACCTTCCCCTCCCCTAACATGAACCCCTCCCCCTACCCTCCCTCTACCCTCCCTCTACCCTACCCTCCCTCTACCCTACCCTCCCTCTACCCTCCCCTCCCTCTACCCTCCCTCTACCCTACCCTCCCTCTACCCTACCCTCCCTCTACCCTACCCTCCCTCTACCCTACCCTCCCTCTACCCTACCCTCCCTCTACCCTACCCTCCCTCTACCCTCCCTCTACCCTACCCTGAATCCTACCATGAACCCCTCCCTCTACCCTCCCTCTACCCTACCCTGAATCCTACCATGAACCCCTCCCTCTACCCTACCCTCCCTCTACCCTACCCTCCCTCTACCCTCCCTCTACCCTACCCTGAATCCTACCATGAACCCCTCCCTCTACCCTCCCCTCCCTCTACCCTCCCTCTACCCTACCCTCCCTCTACCCTACCCTCCCTCTACTCTACCCTCCCCTCCCTCTACCCTACCCTCCCTCTACCCTACCCTCCCCTCCCTCTACCCTCCCTCTACCCTACCCTGAATCCTACCATGAACCCCTCCCTCTACCCTCCCTCTACCCTACCCTGAATCCTACCATGAACCCCTCCCTCTACCCTACCCTCCCTCTACCCTACCCTCCCTCTACCCTACCCTGAATCCTACCATGAACCCCTCCCTCTACCCTCCCCTCCCTCTACCCTCCCTCTACCCTACCCTCCCTCTACCCTACCCTCCCTCTACTCTACCCTCCCCTCCCTCTACCCTCCCCTCCCTCTACCCTACCCTCCCCTACCATGAACCCAAATTGGATTGCAAAAACAAATAATTCAATCCAGACCAGTGTTAAATTGAGCCAATTACTTTATCAGGATCCCACATTAGCTGTTACCCATAGCGACATGTGCTCTTCCTCGGGTCAAACTAGGATGTCATGAAAACCCCCAGAGGATTTGGGGAAAGTTCAAAGAGTTGTATCGACTCTAATCCAGTTTGAATCCGAGATGAAACGGGAGAGATCCCCTGCCAGGAGATGCTGGTTGGAAGTTTATTCCCCCCCACGGGATTCAACAGGTGGAAAACAGGAGAGTGGAATTCAGAGCTCTTCCCCCAACAATAAAATAGAATGAAAAGATAGAATACAAAACAACAAAATAACTAGGATGTTAACGACAACAAGAATGTAAATATATACAGGTTAGTACCTTATTCAATGTCCAGGGTTCTGGAGTGGTTGTATATACAGGTCAGTACCAGAACCTTATTCAATGTCCAGGGTCCTGGAGTGGTTGTATATACAGGTTAGTACCTTATTCAATGTCCAGGGTCCTGGAGTGGTTGTATATACAGGTCAGTACCAGAACCTTATTCAATGTCCAGGGTACTGGAGTGGTTGTATATACAGGTTAGTACCTTATTCAATGTCCAGGGTCCTGGAGTGGTTGTATATACAGGTCAGTACCAGAACCTTATTCAATGTCCAGGGTACTGGAGTGGTTGTATATACAGGTCAGTACCAGAACCTTATTCAATGTCCAGGGTCCTGGAGTGGTTGTATATACAGGTCAGTACCTTATTCAATGTCCAGGGTCCTGGAGTGGTTGTATATACAGGTCAGTACCAGAACCTTATTCAATGTCCAGGGGTACTGGAGTGGTTGTATATACAGGTCAGAACCAGAACCTTATTCAATGTCCAGGGTCCTGGAGTGGTTGTATATACAGGTCAGAACCAGAACCTTATTCAATGTCCAGGGTCCTGGAGTGGTTGTATATACAGGTCAGTACCAGAACCTTATTCAATGTCCAGGGTCCTGGAGTGGTTGTATATACAGGTCAGAACCAGAACCTTATTCAATGTCCAGGGTCCTGGAGTGGTTGTATATACAGGTCAGTACCAGTACCTTATTCAATGTCCAGGGTCCTGGAGTGGTTGTATATACAGGTCAGTACCAGAACCTTATTCAATGTCCAGGGTCCTGGAGTGGTTGTATATACAGGTCAGTACCATAACCTTATTCAATGTCCAGGGTCCTGGAGTGGTTGTATATACAGGTCAGTACCAGAACCTTATTCAATGTCCAGGGTCCTGGAGTGGTTGTATATACAGGTCAGAACCTTATTCAATGTCCAGGGTACTGGAGTGGTTGTATATACAGGTCAGTACCAGAACCTTATTCAATGTCCAGGGTCCTGGAGTGGTTGTATATACCGGTCAGAACCTTATTCAATGTCCAGGGTCCTGGAGTGGTTGTATATACAGGTCAGTACCAGAACCTTATTCAATGTCCAGGGGTACTGGAGTGGTTGTATATACAGGTCAGTACCAGTACCTTATTCAATGTCCAGGGTACTGGAGTGGTTGTATATACAGGTCAGTACCAGAACCTTATTCAATGTCCAGGGTCCTGGAGTGGTTGTATATACAGGTCAGTACCAGAACCTTATTCAATGTCCAGGGTCCTGGAGTGGTTGTATATACAGGTCAGTACCAGAACCTTATTCAATGTCCAGGGTCCTGGAGTGGTTGTATATACAGGTCAGTACCAGAACCTTATTCAATGTCCAGGGGTACTGGAGTGGTTGTATATACAGGTCAGTACCAGAACCTTATTCAATGTCCAGGGGTACTGGAGTGGTTGTATATACAGGTCAGAACCAGAACCTTATTCAATGTCCAGGGTCCTGGAGTGGTTGTATATACAGGTCAGAACCTTATTCAATGTCCAGGGTCCTGGAGTGGTTGTATATACAGGTCAGTACCAGAACCTTATTCAATGTCCAGGGGTACTGGAGTGGTTGTATATACAGGTCAGAACCTTATTCAATGTCCAGGGTCCTGGAGTGGTTGTATATACAGGTCAGAACCTTATTCAATGTCCAGAGTACTGGAGTGGTTGTATATACAGGTCAGTACCAGAACCTTATTCAATGTCCAGGGTACTGGAGTGGTTGTATATACAGGTCAGTACCAGAACCTTATTCAATGTCCAGGGTCCTGGAGTGGTTGTATATACAGGTCAGTACCAGAACCTTATTCAATGTCCAGGGTCCTGGAGTGGTTGTATATACAGGTCAGAACCTTATTCAATGTCCAGGGTACTGGAGTGGTTGTATATACAAGTCAGTACCAGAACCTTATTCAATGTCCAGGGGTACTGGAGTGGTTGTATATACAGGTCAGAACCTTATTCAATGTCCAGGGTCCTGGAGTGGTTGTATATACAGGTCAGTACCAGAACCTTATTCAATGTCCAGGGTTCTGGAGTGGTTGTATATACAGGTCAGAACCAGAACCTTATTCAATGTCCAGGGTACTGGAGTGGTTGTATATACAGGTCAGTACCAGAACCTTATTCAATGTCCAGGACACCTAAGTAATTCCAGGGTATTTCCTACATTGTAGAATAATAGTGAAAACATCAAAACTATGAAATAACACATATGAAACATGTAGTAACCAACAAAGTGTTAAACAAATCAAAATATACTTGAGATTTGAGATTTTTCAAATTAGCCAGCCTTTGCCTTGATAACAGCTTTGCACACTCTTGGCATTCTCTCAACCAGCTCAATGAGGTAGTCACCTGGAATGAGGACCAACACAGGAAAAGAAGGCCCAGAGTTACCTCTGTTGCAGAGGATACGTTCATTGGAGTTCACTGAGATTGCAGCTCAAATAATGCTTTACAGAGTTCAAGTAACAGACACATCTCAACATCAACTGCTCAGAGGAGACTGCGAGAATCAGTCCTTCATGGTAGAATTGATGCAAAGAAACCACTACTAAAGGACACCAATAATTATAAGAGATTTGCTTTGGCAAGAAACACAAGCAATGGACATTAGACTGGTGGAAATCTGTCCTTTGGTCTGATGAGTCCAAATTTGAGAATTTTGATTCCAACCGCCGTGTCTTTGTGAGACAGAGTAGGTGAACGGATGATCTCCACATGTGTGGTTCCCACCGTGAAGCATGGAGGAGGAGGTGTGATGGTGTGCGGTTCCCAACGTGAAGCATGGAGGAGGAGGTGTGATGGTGTGCGGTTCCCACCGTGAAGCATGGAGGAGGAGGTGTGATGGTGTGGGGGTGCGTTGATGGTGACAGTCTGGGATTTATTTAGAAGTCAAGGCAGCGATACGACATCCCATCTGGTTTGGGCTTAGTGGGACTATCATTTGTTTTTCAACAGGACAATGACCCAACACACCTCCAGGCTGTGTAAGGAATATTTGACCAAGAAGGAGAGTGATGGAGTGCTGCATCAGATTACCTGGTTTCCACAATCACCTGACCTCAACCCAATTCAGATGGTTTGGGATGAGTTGGACCTCAGAGTGAAAGAAAAGTAGCCAACAAGTGCTCAGCATATGTGGGAACTCCTTCAAGACTGTTGGAAAAGCATTCCGAGTGAAGCATTCCATTGCTACCGAGTGGCGCAGCTCCTGGAACTGCATCTCAGTGCAAGAGGTGTCACTACAGTCCCCTGCTTCGAATCCAGGCTGTATCACATCCGGCTGTGATTGGGAGTCCCATCGGGCGGTGCACAGTTGGCCCGGCGTTGTAAATAAGAATTTGTTTTTAACTTGCCCAGTTAAATAAAATAAAGAGGGATAGTCCGGATTATTCTTATCACACCTCCATGGACTGAAATGGCTCAAGGTGGAAACACCTGACAGTAATTTAGATCTTAATCTGTCTTCACCCCTTAACCGCTCTTAAGGGGTCAAGAAACCAGTAGTCTGAGCCAAAAAAAAAGGTCCTCAGGAAACAGCGAATAATAAAATACAGAGGAAGTGCAGCTCCACAGGAGTCGCTAGAGACATCCCAGCTGTCCAAACCCTCCCCTAACCCAGAATATGTCTCTCTAATATGGTCATACATTGGACAGACTCTCTCTGTCTCTCTGTCTGTCTGTCTGTCTGTCTCTCTGTCTCTGTCTCTGTCTCTCTCTCTCTCTATTGTTGTAGAATTCTGCATGCAGATTCTCAATTTGGTGTTTGTCCTATTTTGTGAATTAATGGTTGGTGAACGGGACCCCAGACCTCACAACCATAAAGGACTGTAACTGATTCAAGTATTTTTAGCCAGATCCTAATTGGTTGAATTTTATGTTCCTTTTGATGACATAGAAGGCCCTTCTTGCCATGTCTCTCTCTCCCTGCTCTTTCTCATGGGAGCCGGAAATTTCTGTTTTTGTGTTTTCCAGTACTCTTTATTTCTCTCTCTCTCTCTCTCTCTCTCTCTCTCTCTCTCTCTCTGTCCCTCTCTCTGTCCCTCTCTCTGTCTCTCTCTCTCTCCCGCTCTCTCTCCCGCTCTCTTTCTCTCTCTGTCTCTCTCTCTCTCTGTCTCTCTCCCTCTCTCTCTCTCTCCCTCTCTCTCTCCCGCTCTCTCTCTCTCTCTCTCTGTCTCTCTCCCTTTCTCTCTCCCGCTCTCTCTCTATCTCTCTCTGTCTCTCTCTCTCTCTCTCACTCTCTCTCAGAGGGGCACTGATTATTTTCCTACTCCTGTATATGTGTGTGGTTTTGGGGAGGGGGTAGACAGCGCTACAGCGGGGCAGCTTGGTGGGGACTTTCCCACGCTAGCATGGCCTGTCTGCTGCTGGCACCCGAGGAGAGGAAGTCTCTCCTTGGACGCTCTTCAAGAGAGGGGTTGAGAGGATTGAGAAGAGGGCTGAGAAGAGAGGATGAGGAGAGGACTGAGGAGAGAACAAGAGAACAGAGGAGAGAGGAAGAGGAGAGAGGAAGAGGAGAGAGGATGATGAGAGGGGATGAGGAGAGAGGAGAGAGGATGAGGAGAGGAAGAGGAGAGAGGCTGAGGAGAGGAAGAGGAGAGAGGATGAGGAGAGGGGATGAGGAGAGAGGAGAGAGGAAGAGGAGAGGAAGAGGAGAGAGGAAGAGGAGAAAGGAAAATGAAAGGACTGCTTTTTTTAAATTAAAACTTTGTTTAACTAAGAAAGTCAGTTTAAGAATAAATTCTTATTTACAATGAAGGCCTACCCCGGCCTTTTGTTTGGTTCAGACGGCTGGTTCCTTGACCCCTGAAGAGCGGTTAAGGGGTAAAGACAGATTAAGATCTAAATTACTGTCAGGTGTTTCCACCTTGAGCCATTTCAGTCCATGGAGGTGTGATAAGAATAATCCGGACTATCCTATTCTGAGAGGTCTCACATTTATACCTTATATGGAAGTGACACGTTCCTACGTCCTGCTTCGGGGTCGTGTCCCATAATCTCTTGACAAGATGATATAATCTAATTCACCATAACGATAAGACAGCGCTACAGTAAGATACATACGGTACCAGTGGAAAAGGGTCGTGTCCCATAATCTCTTGACAAGATGATATAATCTAATTCACCATAACGATAAGACAGCGCTACAGTAAGATACATACGGTACCAGTGGAAAAGGGTCGTGTCCCATAATCTCTTGACAAGATGATATAATCTAATTCACCATAACGAGGTAGATACTTACGGTACCAGTGGAAAATGGTCGTGTCCCATAATCTCTTGACAAGATGATATAATCTAATTCACCATAACGAGGTAGTTTGAGATACTTACAGTACCAGTGGAAAATGGTTGTGTCCCATAATCTCTTGACAAGATGATATAATCTAATTCACCATAACGAGGTAGTTTGAGATACTTACGGTACCAGTGGAAAATGGTCGTGTCCCATAATCTCTTGACAAGATGATATAATCTGATTCACCATAACGAGGTAGTTTGAGATACTTACGGTACCAGTGGAAAATGGTCGTGTCCCATAATCTCTTGACAAGATGATATAATCTGATTCACCATAACGAGGTAGTTTGAGATACTTACGGTACCAGTGGAAAATGGTCGTGTCCCATAATCTCTTGACAAAATGATATAATCTAATTCACCATAACGAGGTAGTTTGAGATACTTACGGTACCAGTGGAAAATGGTCGTGTCCCATAATCTCTTGACAAGATGATATAATCTAATTCACCATAACGAGGTAGTTTGAGATACTTACGGTACCAGTGGAAAATGGTCGTGTCCCATAATCTCTTGACAAAATGATATAATCTAATTCACCATAACGAGGTAGTTTGAGATACTTACGGTACCAGTGGAAAATGGTCGTGTCCCATAATCTCTTGACAAGATGATATAATCTGATTCACCATAACGAGGTAGTTTGAGATACTTACGGTACCAGTGGAAAATGGTCATGTCCCATAATCTCTTGACAAGATGATATAATCTAATTCACCATAACGAGGTAGTTTGAGATACTTACGGTACCAGTGGAAAATGGTCGTGTCCCATAATCTCTTGACAAGATGATATAATCTGATTCATCATAACGAGGTAGTTTGAGATACTTACGGTACCAGTGGAAAATGGTCGTGTCCCATAATCTCTTGACAAGATGATATAATCTAATTCACCATAACGAGGTAGTTTGAGATACTTACGGTACCAGTGGAAAATGGTCGTGTCCCATAATCTCTTGACAAGATGATATAATCTAATTCACCATAACGAGGTAGTTTGAGATACTTACGGTACCAGTGGAAAAGGGTCGTGTCCCATAATCTCTTGACAAGATGATATAATCTAATTCACCATAACGAGGTAGTTTGAGATACTTACGGTACCAGTGGAAAATGGTCGTGTCCCATAATCTCTTGACAAGATGATATAATCTAATTCACCATAACGAGGTAGTTTGAGATACTTACGGTACCAGTGGAAAATGGTCGTGTCCCATAATCTCTTGACAAGATGATATAATCTAATTCACCATAACGAGGTAGTTTGAGATACTTACGGTACCAGTGGAAAATGGTCGTGTCCCATAATCTCTTGACAAGATGATATAATCTAATTCACCATAACGAGGTAGTTTGAGATACTTACGGTACCAGTGGAAAATGGTCGTGTCCCATAATCTCTTGACAAGATGATATAATCTGATTCACCATAACGAGGTAGTTTGAGATACTTACGGTACCAGTGGAAAATGGTCGTGTCCCATAATCTCTTGACAAGATGATATAATCTGATTCACCATAACGAGGTAGTTTGAGATACTTACGGTACCAGTGGAAAATGGTCGTGTCCCATAATCTCTTGACAAGATGATATAATCTAATTCACCATAACGAGGTAGTTTGAGATACTTACGGTACCAGTGGAAAATGGTCGTGTCCCATAATCTCTTGACAAGATGATATAATCTGATTCACCATAACGAGGTAGTTTGAGATACTTACGGTACCAGTGGAAAATGGTCGTGTCCCATAATCTCTTGACAAGATGATATAATCTAATTCACCATAACGAGGTAGTTTGAGATACTTACGGTACCAGTGGAAAATGGTCGTGTCCCATAATCTCTTGACAAGATGATATAATCTAATTCACCATAACGAGGTAGTTTGAGATACTTACGGTACCAGTGGAAAATGGTCGTGTCCCATAATCTCTTGACAAAATGATATAATCTAATTCACCATAACGAGGTAGTTTGAGATACTTACGGTACCAGTGGAAAATGGTCGTGTCCCATAATCTCTTGACAAGATGATATAATCTAATTCACCATAACGAGGTAGTTTGAGATACTTACGGTACCAGTGGAAAATGGTCGTGTCCCATAATCTCTTGACAAGATGATATAATCTAATTCACCATAACGAGGTAGTTTGAGATACTTACGGTACCAGTGGAAAATGGTCGTGTCCCATAATCTCTTGACAAGATGATATAATCTAATTCACCATAACGAGGTAGTTTGAGATACTTACGGTACCAGTGGAAAATGGTCGTGTCCCATAATCTCTTGACAAGATGATATAATCTAATTCACCATAACGAGGTAGTTTGAGATACTTACGGTACCAGTGGAAAATGGTCGTGTCCCATAATCTCTTGACAAAATGATATAATCTAATTCACCATAACGAGGTAGTTTGAGATACTTACGGTACCAGTGGAAAATGGTCGTGTCCCATAATCTCTTGACAAGATGATATAATCTGATTCACCATAACGAGGTAGTTTGAGATACTTACGGTACCAGTGGAAAATGGTCATGTCCCATAATCTCTTGACAAGATGATATAATCTAATTCACCATAACGAGGTAGTTTGAGATACTTACGGTACCAGTGGAAAATGGTCGTGTCCCATAATCTCTTGACAAGATGATATAATCTGATTCACCATAACGAGGTAGTTTGAGATACTTACGGTACCAGTGGAAAATGGTCGTGTCCCATAATCTCTTGACAAGATGATATAATCTAATTCACCATAACGAGGTAGTTTGAGATACTTACGGTACCAGTGGAAAATGGTCGTGTCCCATAATCTCTTGACAAGATGATATAATCTAATTCACCATAACGAGGTAGTTTGAGATACTTACGGTACCAGTGGAAAAGGGTCGTGTCCCATAATCTCTTGACAAGATGATATAATCTAATTCACCATAACGAGGTAGTTTGAGATACTTACGGTACCAGTGGAAAATGGTTGTGTCCCATAATCTCTTGACAAGATGATATAATCTAATTCACCATAACGAGGTAGTTTGAGATACTTACGGTACCAGTGGAAAATGGTCGTGTCCCATAATCTCTTGACAAGATGATATAATCTAATTCACCATAACGAGGTAGTTTGAGATACTTACGGTACCAGTGGAAAATGGTCGTGTCCCATAATCTCTTGACAAAATGATATAATCTAATTCACCATAACGAGGTAGTTTGAGATACTTACGGTACCAGTGGAAAATGGTCGTGTCCCATAATCTCTTGACAAGATGATATAATCTAATTCACCATAACGAGGTAGTTTGAGATACTTACGGTACCAGTGGAAAATGGTCGTGTCCCATAATCTCTTGACAAGATGATATAATCTAATTCACCATAACGAGGTAGTTTGAGATACTTACGGTACCAGTGGAAAATGGTCGTGTCCCATAATCTCTTGACAAGATGATATAATCTGATTCACCATAACGAGGTAGTTTGAGATACTTACGGTACCAGTGGAAAATGGTCGTGTCCCATAATCTCTTGACAAGATGATATAATCTGATTCACCATAACGAGGTAGTTTGAGATACTTACGGTACCAGTGGAAAATGGTCGTGTCCCATAATCTCTTGACAAGATGATATAATCTAATTCACCATAACGAGGTAGTTTGAGATACTTACGGTACCAGTGGAAAATGGTCGTGTCCCATAATCTCTTGACAAGATGATATAATCTAATTCACCATAACGAGGTAGTTTGAGATACTTACGGTACCAGTGGAAAATGGTCGTGTCCCATAATCTCTTGACAAGATGATATAATCTGATTCACCATAACGAGGTAGTTTGAGATACTTACGGTACCAGTGGAAAATGGTCGTGTCCCATAATCTCTTGACAAGATGATATAATCTAATTCACCATAACGAGGTAGTTTGAGATACTTACGGTACCAGTGGAAAATGGTCGTGTCCCATAATCTCTTGACAAGATGATATAATCTAATTCACCATAACGAGGTAGTTTGAGATACTTACGGTACCAGTGGAAAATGGTCGTGTCCCATAATCTCTTGACAAAATGATATAATCTAATTCACCATAACGAGGTAGTTTGAGATACTTACGGTACCAGTGGAAAATGGTCGTGTCCCATAATCTCTTGACAAGATGATATAATCTAATTCACCATAACGAGGTAGTTTGAGATACTTACGGTACCAGTGGAAAATGGTCGTGTCCCATAATCTCTTGACAAGATGATATAATCTAATTCACCATAACGAGGTAGTTTGAGATACTTACGGTACCAGTGGAAAATGGTCGTGTCCCATAATCTCTTGACAAGATGATATAATCTAATTCACCATAACGAGGTAGTTTGAGATACTTACGGTACCAGTGGAAAATGGTCGTGTCCCATAATCTCTTGACAAGATGATATAATCTAATTCACCATAACGAGGTAGTTTGAGATACTTACGGTACCAGTGGAAAATGGTCGTGTCCCATAATCTCTTGACAAGATGATATAATCTAATTCACCATAACGAGGTAGTTTGAGATACTTACGGTACCAGTGGAAAAGGGTCGTGTCCCATAATCTCTTGACAAGATGATATAATCTAATTCACCATAACGAGGTAGTTTGAGATACTTACGGTACCAGTGGAAAAGGGTCGTGTCCCATAATCTCTTGACAAGATGATATAATCTAATTCACCATAACGAGGTAGTTTGAGATACTTACGGTACCAGTGGAAAAGGGTCGTGTCCCATAATCTCTTGACAAGATGATATAATCTAATTCACCATAACGAGGTAGTTTGAGATACTTACGGTACCAGTGGAAAATGGTCGTGTCCCTTAATCTCTTGACAAGATGATATAATCTAATTCACCATAACGAGGTAGTTTGAGATACTTACGGTACCAGTGGAAAATGGTCGTGTCCCATAATCTCTTGACAAGATGATATAATCTAATTCACCATAACGAGGTAGTTTGAGATACTTACGGTACCAGTGGAAAATGGTCGTGTCCCTTAATCTCTTGACAAGATGATATAATCTAATTCACCATAACGAGGTATTTTGAGATACTTACGGTACCAGTGGAAAATGGAAACTCATTCAATAGTTTCTTTATGTTTGTACTAGTTTCTACATTGTAGATAATAAAGGACCACTGCGCCACCCGGGAGGCCCTCAAAATATATATATTTTTTTATTTAACTTTTATTTTAACTTGGCAAGTCAGTTAAGAACAAATTCCTATTTGCAATGATGGTCTACCCCCGGGCCAAACTCTAACACGGACGATTCTGGGCCAATTGTGCGCCACCTTATGGGACTCCCAATCACAGCCGGATGTGATACAGACTGTAGTGACACCTCTTGGGCTGAGGAGAAGGGCTGAGGAGAGGGGCTGAGGAGAGGGGCTGAGGAGAGGGGCTGAGGGGAAGGGCTGAGGAGAGGGGCTGAGGTGAAGGGCTGAGGAGAGGGGCTGAGGGGAAGGGCTGAGGAGAGGGGCTGAGGAGAGGGGCTGAGGAGAGGGGCTGAGGAGAGGGGCTGAGGGGAAGGGCTGAGGAGAGGGGCTGAGGAGAGGGGCTGAGGAGAGGGGCTGAGGGGAAGGGCTGAGGTGAAGGGCTGAGGAGAGGGGCTGAGGAGAGGGGCTGAGGAGAGGGGCTGAGGAGAGGGGCTGAGGGGAAGGGCTGAGGAGAGGGGCTGAGGAGAGGGGCTGAGGAGAGGGGCTGAGGGGAAGGGCTGAGGAGAGGGGCTGAGGAGAGGGGCTGAGGAGAGGGGCTGAGGGGAAGGGCTGAGGTGAAGGGCTGAGGAGAGGGGCTGAGGAGAGGGGCTGAGGAGAGGGGCTGAGGGGAAGGGCTGAGGTGAAGGGCTGAGGAGAGGGGCTGAGGAGAGGGGCTGAGGAGAGGGGCTGAGGAGAGGGGCTGAGGAGAGGGGCTGAGGAGAGGGGCTGAGGAGAGGGGCTGAGGAGAGGGGCTGAGGTGAAGGGCTGAGGAGAGGGGCTGAGGTGAAGGGCTGAGGAGAGGGGCTGAGGAGAGGGGCTGAGGAGAGGGGCTGAGGGGAAGGGCTGAGGAGAGGGGCTGAGGAGAGGGGCTGAGGTGATGGGCTGAGGAGAGGGGCTGAGGAGAGGGGCTGAGGAGAGGGGCTGAGGGGGCTACCAATCCTCCTTGAGGAGGACTAAACCCCGGGTTCATACCAAAACAAAGACCCCATCCAGATCCCCTCCTCCCTCCACGTGCTCC
Organism: Oncorhynchus mykiss; assembly: GCF_013265735.2. Classification (NCBI taxonomy): domain Eukaryota; kingdom Metazoa; phylum Chordata; class Actinopteri; order Salmoniformes; family Salmonidae; genus Oncorhynchus; species Oncorhynchus mykiss. The sequence goes on from NC_048571.1 coordinate 2,149,692, forward strand.
CCTCTTCCCCTCTTACCGACTCCCAGGAAAAATACACCTTTCAAAGAACTCTTTTAATTCGTTTTTTAATTAGTCTTTCGTAACAGAATAAATTGAATTAGCTGCTGATTGGTTTATCTTTGCAGGAGAAATGGAGTTAACCTCTAAGAACTTGGTAGCAGGACAAGAAAAGACGTTGGTTCAAAACAACGACGTCATCAATGGAAATGACGATGTTTAAATACAGTGAGCTGTACAACTATTGGGGCTGTGACACATCTTCTGTTGTTGTTGTTTTTGGCTCTGTACTCCCAGCACTTTGGATTGGAAATGATACAACGACTGTGAGGTTAAAGGTCAGACTGTCAGCTTTAATATGAGGGTATTTTCATCCATATCGGGTGAACAGTTTAGAAATTATAGTTATTTTTGTATATAGTTCCCCCATTTTAGGGGACCGAAAGTATTGGGACAATTTCACTCATGTGTGTATTAACGTAGGAAAAACTTTTGTAGCACACAATGATTACATCAAACTTCATTCATACTCTACCCCAAGACATGCTGACCTCTCACCCCAAGACATGCTGACCTCTCACCCCAAGACATGCTGACCTCTCACCCCAAGACATGCTGACCTCTCACCCCAAGACATGCTGACCTCTCACCCCAAGACATGCTGACCTCTCACCCCAAGACATGCTGACCTCTCACCTCAAGACATGCTGACCTCTCACCCCAAGACATGCTGACCTCTCACCTCAACATATATTTATATTATATATATTATTATTATATATTTATATTATATATATTATTATATTATATATTTATATTATTATATATTATTATTATATATTTATATTATATATATTATTATTATAGTATATATCATTATATATTTATATTATATATATTATTATTATATATTTATATTATATATATTATTATTATAGTATATATCATTATATATTTATATTATATATATTATTATTATATATTTATATTATATATATATATATTATTATTATTATTATATATTTATATTATATATATATATATTATTATATTATATATTTATATTATATATATTATTATATTATATATTTATATTATATATATTATTATTATATATTTATATTATATATATATATATTATTATTATATATTTATATTATATATACATTATTATTATATTATATATTTATATTATATATACATTATTATTATATTATTTATTTATATTATATATATATATATTATTATTATTATTTATTTATATTATATATATATATATTATTATTATATTATTTATTTATATTATATATATTATTATTATTATTATATATTATTATATTATATATTTATATTATTATATATTTATATTATATATATTATTATTATTATATATTTATATTATATATATATTATATTATTATATTATATATTTATATTATTATATATTATTATTATTATATATTATTATATTATATATTTATATTATTATATATTATTATTATTATATATTTATATTATATATATATATTATTATTATATATTTATATTATTATATATTTATATTATATATATTATTATTATTATATATTTATATTATATATATATTATATTATTATATTATATATTTATATTATTATATATTATTATTATTATATATTATTATATTATATATTTATATTATTATATATTATTATTATTATATATTTATATTATATATATATATTATTATTATATATTTATATTATATATATATATATTATTATTATTATATATTTATATTATATATATATATTATTATTATATATTTATATTATATATATTATTATTATTATATATTTATATTATATATATATTATTATTATTATATATTTATATTATATATATATATTATTATTATATATTTATATTATATATATATATATTATTATATTATATATTTATATTATATATATTATTATATTATATATTTATATTATATACATTATTATTATATTATATATTTATATTATATATATTATTATATTATATATTTATATTATATATATTATTATTATATATTTATATTATATATATATATATTATTATTATATATTTATATTATATATAC
>NC_048571.1:2156795-2166795 GCF_013265735.2 Oncorhynchus mykiss
TATTTCTGAACGTAACCTAGTAATACTGCCTGTCTACATCTGGGTAGCCTGGTCCCAGGTCTCTTTGTGCTGTGTTGCCAAACTCCCGTTGCCAAACTCCCCCGTTGCCAAACTCCCGTTGCCAAACTCTCCCGTTGCCAAACTCTTCCCGTTGCCAAACTCTCCCGTTGCCAAACTCCCGTTGCCAAACTCTCCCGTTGCCAAACTCCCGTTGCCAAACTCTGTGAAATAGAAAGAGATGGGGATGAGGATAAGTTTAGTGTGACTCTAGATCAAAACACAGGAATCACATTCTATTGGCTTATACCCCTAAACAGCAATCACACAGGATGTTGACAGCAAATCTCAGACAGGATGTTGACAGCACTCTTCACACAGGATGTTGACAGCAAATCTCAGACAGGATGTTGACAGCACTCCTCAGACAGGATGTTGACAGCACTCCTCAGACAGGATGTTGACAGCAAATCTCAGACAGGATGTTGACAGCAAATCTCAGACAGGATGTTGACAGCAAATCTCAGACAGGATGTTGACAGCAAATCTCAGACAGGATGTTGACAGGAAATCTCAGACAGGATGTTGACTGCAAATCCCAGACAGGATGTTGACAGTAAATCCCAGACAGGATGTTGACAGTAAATCCCAGACAGGATGTTGACAGCAAATCTCAGACAGGATGTTGACAGTAAATCCCAGACAGGATGTTGACAGCAAATCCCAGACAGGATGTTGACAGCAAATCCCAGACAGGATGTTGACAGCAAATCCCAGACAGGGTGTTGACATCTAATCCCAGACAGGATGTTGACAGCTAATCCCAGACAGGATGTTGACATCAAGGTTCCTCTCTCTCCCCAGATGGAACACTCTCAGAAGTATGGGAAGATCTTTAAGTCTCGTTTCGGCCCCCAGCTGGTTGTGTCTATCGCAGGGCGGGATCTGGTTGCCGAGGTGCTGAGGACGGAGGGTGTGGCCCCGCAGAGAGGCAACATGGAGTCCTGGAAGGAGTACCGCGACCTGAGGGGCCGATCTACCGGACTTATCTCAGCGTGAGTCTGACCTCTGAACTACAACCTGTGACATCACGGGACGCAAAATGTTATACCCCCTTTTTGAAAGGAGGAAAATCTAGAAATGATTCACACGGAGAAGTAGTATCAACTTCAGTTAGTTGTAATGAATATTTTTGTGTAAAATCATCAACGATGTACACAGGAACTAAACAACGAGACGTTTGACAAGTGAAGAGCTCGTACATATTGTTCCGTAAAACCAGTCATGGCATGTTTCCATTTCAATGTATTCTTATTTGTTACTTAAAAAAAAAAAAATTGACAAAAGCTCTGTAGAAGGCCGACACGTAAAGCTCTGAGGAAGGCCGTGAGGCCGACACGTAACGCTCTGAGGAAGGCCGACACGTAAAGCTCTGAGGAAGGCCGTGAGGCCGACACGTAACGCTCTGAGGAAGGCCGATACATAAAGCTCTGAGGAAGGCCGTGAGGCCGACACGTAAAGCTCTGAGGAAGACCGTGAGGCCGATACGTAAAGCTCTGAGGAAGGCCTTGAGGCCGATACATAAAGCTCTGAGGAAGGCCGTGAGGCCGATACGTAAAGCTCTGAGGAAGGCCTTGAGGCCGATACGTAAAGCTCTGAGGAAGGCCGTGAGGCCGACACGTAAAGCTCTGAGGAAGGCCGTGAGGCCGATACGTAAAGCTCTGAGGAAGGCCGTGAGGCCGATACGTAAAGCTCTGAGGAAGGCCGTGAGGCCGATACGTAAAGCTCTGAGGATGGCCGATACATAAAGCTCTGAGGAAGGCTGTGAGGCCGATACGTAAAGCTCTGAGGAAGGCCGTGAGGCCGATACGTAAAGCTCTGAGGAAGGCCAATACATAAAGCTCTGAGGAAGGCCGTGAGGCTGATACGTAAAGCTCTGAGGAAGGCCGTGAGGCCAATACGTAAAGCTCTGAGGAAGGCCTTGAGGCCGATACGTAAAGCTCTGAGGAAGGCCGTGAGGCCGACACGTAAAGCTCTGAGGAAGGCCGTGAGGCCGATACGTAAAGCTCTGAGGAAGGCCGTGAGGCCGATACATAAAGCTCTGAGGAAGGCTGTGAGGCCGATACGTAAAGCTCTGAGGAAGGCCGTGAGGCCGATACGTAAAGCTCTGAGGAAGGCCAATACATAAAGCTCTGAGGAAGGCCGTGAGGCTGATACGTAAAGCTCTGAGGAAGGCCGTGAGGCCAATACGTAAAGCTCTGAGGAAGGCCTTGAGGCCGATACGTAAAGCTCTGAGGAAGGCCGTGAGGCCGACACGTAAAGCTCTGAGGAAGGCCGTGAGGCCGACACGTAAAGCTCTGAGGAAGGCCGTGAGGCCGATACATAAAGCTCTGAGGAAGGCCTTGAGGCCGACACGTAAAGCTCTGAGAAAGGCCGATACATAAAGCTCTGAGGAAGGCTGTGAGGCCGATACGTAAAGCTCTGAGGAAGGCCATGAGGCCGATACGTAAAGCTCTGAGGAAGGCCGTGAGGCCGATACGTAAAGCTCTGAGGAAGGCCGTGAGGCCGATACGTAAAGCTCTGAGGAAGGCCGTGAGGCCGATACGTAAAGCTCTGAGGAAGGCCGATACATAAAGCTCTGAGGAATGCTGTGAGGCCGATACGTAAAGCTCTGAGGAAGGCCGTGAGGCCGACACGTAAAGCTCTGAGGAAGGCCGATACATAAAGCTCTGAGGAAGGCCGTGAGGCCGATACGTAAAGCTCTGAGGAAGGCCGTGAGGCCGATACGTAAAGCTCTGAGGATGGCCGATACATAAAGCTCTGAGGAAGGCTGTGAGGCCGATACGTAAAGCTCTGAGGAAGGCCGTGAGGCCGATACGTAAAGCTCTGAGGAAGGCCAATACATAAAGCTCTGAGGAAGGCCGTGAGGCTGATACGTAAAGCTCTGAGGAAGGCCGTGAGGCCGATACGTAAAGCTCTGAGGAAGGCCTTGAGGCCGATACGTAAAGCTCTGAGGAAGGCCGTGAGGCCGATACGTAAAGCTCTGAGGAAGGCCGTGAGGCCGACACGTAAAGCTCTGAGGAAGGCCGTGAGGCCGACACGTAAAGCTCTGAGGAAGGCCGTGAGGCCGACACATAAAGCTCTGAGGAAGGCCGATACATAAAGCTCTGAGGAAGGCTGTGAGGCCGATACGTAAAGCTCTGAGGAAGGCCGTGAGGCCGACACGTAAAGCTCTGAGGAAGGCCGATACATAAAGCTCTGAGGAAGGCCGTGAGGCCGATACGTAAAGCTCTGAGGAAGGCCGTGAGGCCGACACGTAAAGCTCTGAGGAAGGCCGTGAGGCTGACACGTAAAGCTCTGAGGAAGGCCGTGAGGCCGATACGTAAACCCACTGTTCCTAGGGCCGTCATTGTAAATAAGAATTTGTTCTTAACTGACTAGTTAAATAAAGGTCAGATAAATATCCCTCCTGATTGCGGGAATCTTCCCAACCGGGATTTCTGTGAAAACCTTTTAGTTAGTTGTCTCTTGACCACCTTCTCTCCCTTTTATCTCTGCAGGGAGGGTGAGGACTGGTTGAAGATGCGTAGCATCCTCCGTCAGCTGATCATGAGACCGAAGGACGTGGCTCAGTTCTCTGACGACGTGAATGCTGTGGTGGAGGACCTGGTGAAGAGAGTGGATACGCTGAGGAGCCAGCAGTCAGACGGACTCACTGTACTCAATATTAACGATCTGTTTTTCAAATACGCAATGGAAGGTGGGTAGTGGGTACAGGGAGCATGGGTAGTGGGTACAGGGAGGATGGGTACCAGGAGGGTGGGTAGTGGGTACAGGGAGGGTGGGTAGTGGGTATAGGGAGGGTGGATACAGGGAGGATAGGTAGTGGGTACAGGCAGGATGTGTAGTGGGTACAGGGAGGATGGGTAGTGGGTACAGGGAGGGTGGGTAGTGGGTACAGGGAAGGTGGGTAGTGGGTACAGGGAGGATGGGTACTAGTCAGTTGTCACTCCAGTATAGACTGCTGTATCTGTTTGGACTCTGTGGGAAGTCTGTTATTGAGGGTGCAGAACTCCTTTACAGGTGTGGCAGACATCATTTCCATTTGTCATATCAGCTAAACTAAAACTAATAAACCACAACTTTCTAGTGTTCTTTTTTTTTCTATTTTTTTCTATCTTCAAGTTAATTTACCTTCCTCCTCTTCTTCTCCCAGGTATGGCAGCCATCTTGTACGAGGACCGTCTGGGCTGCTTGGAGAATGAGATTCCTCAGAAGAGCCAGGACTACATCGCAGCCCTGCACCTGATGTTTAGTTCCTTTAAGATGACCATGTACGCCGGGGCCATCCCCAAGTGGCTCAGAACCGTCATCCCCAGACCCTGGGAGGAGTTCTGCAGCTCCTGGGACGGACTCTTCAGTTTCAGTACGTTTCTCTGATGCTGCATTTCCACTGGTTATTTACCACCCGGTGTTTTGACCTTTAACAGCCTCAGACGGGTGATTTACCACCCGGTGTTTTGACCTTTAAAAGCCTCAGACTGGTGATTTACAACCCGGTGTTTGACCTTTAAAAGCCTCAGACTGGTGATTTACCACCCGGTGTTTGACCTTTAGAAGACTCAGACTGGTGATTTACCACCCGGTGTTTTGACCTTTAAAAGCCTCAGACTGGTGATTTACCACCCGGTGTTTGACCTTTTAAAAGCCTCAGACTGGTGATTTACCACCCGGTGTTTTGACCTTTAAAAGCCTCAGACTGGTGATTTACCACCCGGTGTTTTGACCTTTAAAAGCCTCAGACTGGTGATTTACCACCCGGTGTTTGACCTTTAAAAGCCTCAGACTGGTGATTTACAACCCAGTGTTTGACCTTTAAAAGCCTCAGACTGGTGATTTACCACCCGGTGTTTGACCTTTAAAAGCCTCAGATTGGTGATTTACCACCCGGTGTTTTGACCTTTAAAAGACTGGTGATTTACCACCCGGTGTTTGACCTTTAAAAGCCTCAGACTGGTGATTTACCACCCGGTGTTTGACCTTTAAAAGCCTCAGACTGGTGATTTACCACCCGGTGTTTGACCTTTAAAAGCCTCAGACTGGTCTGACTGCTGAGAGCTACTTTATTGAGGAGAAATGTCTCACCTACACTCTTAGAACAACATCAAATGCTACTTCATCTGTCTCCATAGGAGAACCCTTTGTAGAACCCTTTTGGGTTCCAGGTAGAACCCTTTTGGGTTCCAGGTAGAACCCTTTTGGGTTCCAGGTAGAACCCTTTCTGGGTTCCAGGTAGAACCCCTTACACAGAGGTTTCTACATGGGCCTCAAAATGATTATACCTGAAACCCAAAATGATTTTTTACCAGGACCCAAAAGGGCTCAACCTGAAACCCAAAAGGGTTCTACCTGGAACCAAAAGGGTTCTACACGGAACTCAAAATGATTCTACCTGGAACCAAAAGGGTTCTACACAGAACTCAAAATGATTCTACCTGGAACCAAAAGGGTTCTACACGGAACTCAAAATGATTCTACCTGGAACCAAAAGGGTTCTACACAGAACTCAAAATGATTCTACCTGGAACCAAAAGGGTTCTACCTGAAACCCAAAAGGATTTTTCACCAGGATCCATAAAGGGTTATCCTATGGGGACAGACGAAGAACCCTTTTCAAACCCTTTATTTCTCTGGATAAGAGCGTCTGATAAATGACTCACTTGTGAATGCATGCATGTAACCCAATACTGTTGTTCTGGACTAGAGATGAATATGTTACCATAACCCTCCCCCCCCCCAGGCCAGATCCATGTAGATAAGCGTCTGGGGGAGATCCAGGATCTGGTGTCCCGAGGAGAGACGGTGAAGGGGGGGCTTTTAACTCACATGCTGGTGACCCGAGAGATGAACCTGGAGGAGATCTACGCTAACATGACTGAGATGTTACTGGCTGGGGTGGACACGGTGAGCAGTAGGGGAGATGTTACTGGGGTGGACACGGTGAGCAGTATGGGAGATGTCACTGGGGTGGACACGGTGAGCAGTAGGGGAGATGTTACTGGGGTGGACACGGTGAGCAGTAGAGGAGATGTTACTGGGGTGGACACGGTGAGCAGTAGGGGAGATGTTACTGGGGTGGACACGGTGAGCAGTAAGGGAAATGTTACTGGGGTGGACACGGTGAGCAGTAGGGGAGATGTTACTGGGGTGGACACGGTGAGCAGTAGGGGAGATGTTACTGGGGTGGACACGGTGAGCAGTAGGGGAGATGTTACTGGGGTGGACACGGTGAGCAGTAGGGGAGATGTTACTGGGGTGGACACGGTGAGCAGTAGGGGAGATGTTACTGGGGTGGACACGGTGAGCAGTAAGGAAGGGTTAACCCAGCTACAACGTTTCTCTCCCTCCCCCCCGTGTCCCCCCCCCCATTCTGTTGGTTGGAGCCCCCCCCGTGTGTCCCCCCCCCCCCCCCCTCCATTCTGTTGGTTGGAGCCCCCCCTGTGTGTCCCCCCCCCCCCCCATTCTGTTGGTTGGAGCCCCCCCCCCCCCCCCCATGTGTGTGTGTGTGTCCATTCTGTTGGTTGGAGCCCCCCCGTTTGTCACCCCCCCCATTCTGTTGGTTGGAGCCCCCCCCCATTCTGTTTGAGCCTCTCAGCGGGTGTTTAGTCTTGGTTCCCACCAGACATCTCCGTGTGTGTGTGAACTGTGTGTATTGCAGAGACTGCCAGAGTGTGTGTTGTGGGATGTCAGATTAATGTGACGTGTCAGTGAGAGGTGGCCTGGGGGGGGGGTCACATCTTGGCAGGAGGGTTGGGTTTGCAGACTGCCTCTGTCCAGCCTCTACTCAGCTCCTCTCAGCTCCTCTCAGCTCCTCCTAGCTGTAACAGTGTGTTATGCTCTGGGAGGTGGAGGAGGGTTTGTCATATGATTCCCCCTGGTTGCCAGGGTGTTGCCAGGGTGTTGCCAGCGTGTTGCCAGCTGAGGAAACCAAGCGAAGGATCAAGCCTCTGATCTTCCGTCCCTCCTTCTGTCTGTGTGTCCTTGCTGGGACGCTGACCTCAGGATGAACCCTGCTAGTGAAGGCGTTTGGAGGGAGGGAGGGAGGGGGGGGGATGGTTGTGAGAACAAAAGGTCTAGCCCCATTTTATACCTGGTTGTAACATGTGTCCTTTGTCCTGATCTTGTCCCATTTTGTTTTAGACTGGTGTAGATGTTTTTAAAAGTTGCATTGTGATCTGATTGCGATCAGATCTTCCTGACCACCTCCGAAGGTAATCAGATTGTGTCTGGATATCAAGTGTAAACAGATCTGGACGGTCAAACCATTTGGAATCATCGTTATGCCGCCAGGTCAAACCATTTGGAATCATCGTTAGACCGCCAGGTCAAACCATTTGGAATCATCGTTATACCACCAGGTCAAACCATTTGGAATCATCGTTAGACCGCCAGGTCAAACCATTTGGAATCATCGTTATACCGCCTGGTCAAACCATTTGGAATCATCGTTATACCGCCAGGTCAAACCATTTGGAATCATCGTTAGACCGCCAGGTCAAACCATTTGGAATCATCGTTAGACCGCCAGGTCAAACCATTTGGAATCATTGTTATACCGCCAGGTCAAACCATTTGGAATCATCGTTATACCACCAGGTCAAACCATTTGGAATCATCGTTATACCGCCAGGTCAAACCATTTGGAATCATCGTTAGACCGCCAGGTCAAACCATTTGAAATCATCGTTAGACCGCCAGGTCAAACCATTTGGAATCATCGTTATACCGCCTGGTCAAACCATTGACTTTATGGCATCAATAATAGACTCAAAATTCTAAAAATATCCTTCAAATAATTTGCATACAGGGAGGAACCAGGATATCTGGTCACCATGGAGACACGGTGGACAACATACAGGAAGGAACCAGGATATCTGGTCACCATGGAGACACGGTGGACAACATACAGGGAGGGACCAGGATATCTGGTCACCATGGAGACACGGTGGACGACGTACAGGGAGGAACCAGGATATCTGGTCACCATGGAGACACGGTGGACAACATACAGGGAGGGACCAGGATATCTGGTCACCATGGAGACACGGTGGACGATGTACAGGAAGGAACCAGGATATCTGGTCACCATGGAGACACGGTGGACAACATACAGGGAGGAACCAGGATATCTGGTCACAATGGAGACACGGTGGACGATGTACAGGGAGGAACCAGGATATCTGGTCACCATGGAGACACGGTGGACAACATACAGGGAGGAACCAGGATATCTGGTCACCATGGAGACACGGTGGACCATGTACAGGGAGGAACCAGGATATCTGGTCACCATGGAGACACGGTGGACAACATACAGGGAGGGACCAGGATATCTGGTCACCATGGAGACACGGTGGACGATGTACAGGGACGAACCAGGATATCTGGTCACCATGGAGACACGGTGGACAACATACAGGGAGGAACCAGGATATCTGGTCACCATGGGGACACGGTGGACAACATACAGGGAGGAACCAGGATATCTGGTCACCATGGAGACACGGTGGACAACATACAGGGAGGAACCAGGATATCTGGTCACCATGGAGACACGGTGAACAACATACAGGGAGGGACCAGGATATCTGGTCACCATGGAGACATGGTGGACAACATACAGGAAGGAACCAGGATATCTGGTCACCATGGAGACACGGTGGACAACATACAGGGAGGGACCAGGATATCTGGTCACCATGGAGACACGGTGGACGATGTACAGGAAGGAACCAGGATATCTGGTCACCATGGAGACACGGTGGACAACATACAGGGAGGAACCAGGATATCTGGTCACAATGGAGACACGGTGGACGATGTACAGGGAGGAACCAGGATATCTGGTCACCATGGAGACACGGTGGACAACATACAGGGAGGAACCAGGATATCTGGTCACCATGGAGACACGGTGGACCATGTACAGGGAGGAACCAGGATATCTGGTCACCATGGAGACACGGTGGACAACATACAGGGAGGGACCAGGATATCTGGTCACCATGGAGACACGGTGGACGATGTACAGGGACGAACCAGGATATCTGGTCACCATGGAGACACGGTGGACAACATACAGGGAGGAACCAGGATATCTGGTCACCATGGGGACACGGTGGACAACATACAGGGAGGAACCAGGATATCTGGTCACCATGGAGACACGGTGGACAACATACAGGGAGGAACCAGGATATCTGGTCACCATGGAGACACGGTGAACAACATACAGGGAGGGACCAGGATATCTGGTCACCATGGAGACATGGTGGACAACATACAGGAAGGAACCAGGATATCTGGTCACCATGGAGACACGGTGGACAACATACAGGGAGGGACCAGGATATCTGGTCACCATGGAGACACGGTGGACGATGTACAGGAAGGAACCAGGATATCTGGTCACCATGGAGACACGGTGGACAACATACAGGGAGGAACCAGGATATCTGGTCACAATGGAGACACGGTGGACGATGTACAGGGAGGAACCAGGATATCTGGTCACCATGGAGACACGGTGGACAACATACAGGGAGGGACCAGGATATCTGGTCACCATGGAGACACGGTGGACGATGTACAGGGACGAACCAGGATATCTGGTCACCATGGAGACACGGTGGACAACATACAGGGAGGAACCAGGATATCTGGTCACCATGGAGACACGGTGGACAACATACAGGGAGGAATCAGGATATCTGGTCACCATGGAGACACGGTGGACGACGTACAGGGAGGAACCAGGATATCTGGTCACCATGGAGACACGGTGGACAACATACAAGGAAGGACCAGGATATCTGGTCACCATGGAGACACGGTGGACAACATACAGGAAGGAACCAGGATATCTGGTCACCATGGAGACACGGTGGACAACATACAGGGAGGGACCAGGATATCTGGTCACCATGGAGACACGGTGGACAAC